>NC_060171.1:34735742-34764064 GCF_021292245.1 Micropterus dolomieu | reverse complement strand
TTTTAAGCTATCTGAAGCTTGTACATACGGCCCAAACACTAAGCAAATATATATATATGTATATATTTGAAGTACTGACACATTGTCTAAATAAATACTACAAATAAATGAAGCACATGCAATCTACAGTATAATGTCTAACCTACATACAGAAAACCCTTAGAGCAAACTACCCTAATCCTACTACCCAGTGGTCCCAAGAAATTCATTACATCATTCTCGAGCTCTATCATTCTTGGTTAAGTAGGTGAAAAAAGTTTATCCCACACACAGGATGAGTACTAAGCCAGACCATCAGAACAGAACAGAACAAGGAAAAGAAAACCACCAAGACAGTGACTCACTAAGTTACCTGCAGCCCAAACTAAACAAAACACAGCTCTATGCGGTTGGTGCACTCATATTATTTTGTACGCATGTATGTATAAAAGATAATAGAAAACATGTTCAAATCCCACGAACTACGCAGCCGATCCCTACCTGGGTCTCCCCGACTACTTTAGCCCCTCCCAACGTTACATGGGGCTCTCCTCATAACAGCAGTTGCCACCTGCTGCGCTGCGGCCAGACGCCGCCCTGACCCCGTGCTCTTTTGACCCGGGCAGCTCTCCACGCGGTAGACAAAAGCATAACATATTCGCAGCTCACCAACAGGTGCCTATCGGCTAACCACTGCGCGCACTGCTGAACTGCCGGTCTGGTGTTGTGCCGAATTCTGCCTGCCTGCCGAGAATTTCCTGCACCTCACCATTGATGAACTCCACGGAGGATATTATAGCGTTTAAAAAGCAGTATTTGGAGGCGCATGCAATTCTCGGCATAACACCTGGCCAGACCAATTGCCCGCAACGTCAGTTCCCCCGGCTTCAAATCGACTCGAAATGTAGGCTTATTTAGGTCCTATAAAATTAAAACGAAATAATAAAAATAAAAATAAATGAAAACTAAGGACATTTACTCTTTCATTTTAGTTAGTTTTTCAAACCTACAATACAGTTTTAGTTAGTTATCGTTTTTTTGTAAAGCCTCATTTTTATTGTTAACGCCAATGTTTTTTCAAATCTAGTTTTCGTTATTTCGTTCATCTTCGTTAATGTTTATAGCCTTGCCGCAGACAGGACTCTAGACGAAGGAGGAGGACTGCCCTCCCCCGTCCCCATTTTGGTTTATCAGACCATGTTTTCTGCTTCTTCAGCCCACTTACACCCAGCTGATTAAAAGGGTCAAGCCAACAATTAAAACAGTGAAAAGTGTGGACAGATGAGGCTACAGCAGCTCTACTGTTTTGGGAGCACAGATTGGAGTGTGTTCAGAGAGGCCGCCGCCCAGGAGAGCCACATCAACCTTGTGGAATATCCATCATCAGTGACATCAGCAAATGTGTTGATGATGTGGTGATCACTAAAACGATACAATCATTCCCCAATCAGAAGGCCTGGATGAATGGAGAGGTGAGGGCTCTATCCAGAGCCAAAACAGCTGCTTTTCGGTTGGGTGATAAAGCTTACAGCACCGCCAGAGCGAGACTGAAAGCTGGCATCAAGGAGGCAAAGCGGAGACATCAGCAGAGACTGGAGAGAGACCTCAGCACCACCAAAGACATGTGGCAGGCCATCAAAAACATCAGAGGCTACAAAAGCAGGAGCACCCCCATCATGTGTGAGGCCACAGTACCAGATGAACTAAACACCTTTTACGCTCACTTTGATCTCCTCAACAAAGAGTCAGCTGTGAAGTCTACTCCAGAGGACCGGCCCCTGTCAGTATCCACAGCAGATGTGAGGAGAGTCCTGCTGAGACTGAATATGAGTAAATAAGCTGGGCCTGATAACATTCCTGGCCGTGTGCTAAAAATCTGAGCCAATCAGCTAGTTGATGTTGTTACTGACATTTTTAACATCTCACAGTCTCAGGAGAGGGTTCCCACCTGCTTCAAGACAGCCACCATCGTTCCTGTACCTAAAAAAGTCTGCAATGTCTAGTCTGAACTCTCACCCCCATTCTGATGAAGTGCTTTGAGAAGCTGGTTCTTCAGCACATAAAGAACAACATCCCAGCCAGCCTGGACCCTCACCAGTTTGCTTTCAGAACCAACAGATCCACAGAGGATGCCGTCTCCACTGCCCTCCACTCAGCCCTCACACTCTGTGAGAAAAACAACACCTACATCAGAATTCTGTTTGTGGATTTCAGCTCAGCATTCAACACAATCTCCCCATGAAACTGATCAGCAAACTCAGCACTCTGGGTTTAAACCTGGTGTAACCCCTGTGTTTCACGTCATACCGATATGAATACTGGGAATGCACCTCAGAGTCTGTGAGTGTGGACACTGGGATTGGGCCATAGAAGTTTCAGCTGCCACACCACCAGGACCCAAACTATCAGACTTTTAAACTCAGATTCATCCTCAGCACTACTCCATCGTATATAGTTTACTTTTGTTACCATTTTTATAATTGTTTTTATGTTATTGAATATTTTCTGCTATGTAGCAGAAGGAAGTTACAAACTAAATCTACCGTGTACCTTGAAAAAGAAAGGGGAAGACATACAACATAAAAGGGACCAAAAGATGTTATCCTTCAGATTTGGTGTTGGCACTATGCATGTTCACTTGTTGTATGCTAGCACTGTATCTCCTCAGCCGGGCTCAATAAACCATGCTATGTTATGTCTTCATCAGTCTCCGAAATGTCTGTATCACACCTAAACCGCACACACTGAACACCTAACACAGGTCACTCCTTTGATGATGTCTTTATGATGCCATTGCCCAGAGCTGTCTACATGCATACCTGGAGGCATCTAATGTCATTTTATGATCACATCCTCACACGTTAATAAAGGCATGTGTTTTGTCTCAACAGCTACATGTACTGGACAGAGTGGGGTGGACGACCTCGTATAGCTAGAGCCTACATGGACGGCAGCACCATCACGACCCTTGTGGATAAAGTGGGTCGGGCCAACGGACTGACCATTGACTATGTAGACCATCGACTCTACTGGACTGACCTGGACACATGCATGATTGAAAGCACCAACATGCAAGGTTTGGACACATGCACCAAGACTCAACCAAGCAGTTACCATGCATGAGCAATAACATGACAACACACACTATTCTTTGCAGATATAAAATTTACACCTAAATAATAAACTTTCATCATACACAGCAGTGGGTGCTGCTTGTCTTTGTAATCTCATGCTTGCTGCAGATCCTTTACAATCCTTAAAAAATATATTTGATTTTGAAGATATACAGCTCCAAAAAAAGAGGGGAAAGACTTAATCATCACAGTATAACATCATCGCAAATAAACTTCAGGGATATCAAGCTGTCCAGTTAGGAAGCATAAGCAAACTGTTATGCTGCCTGCAACATGATCCAGCATGACCGGTTTGGTGAGTCAGTGATGGTCTAGGGAGGCATATTTTTGGAGGGTCGCACAGACCTCCCGGTGCTAGCCAACGGTACCCTGACTGCCGTTAGGTACCAGGATGAAATCCTCGGGGCAATTGTCAGACCTTACGCTGGGGCAGTGGTCCTGGGTTCCTCCTGGTGCAGGATAATTCCCGACCTCATGAGGCTAGCAAATACGGTGACTGTTGACCTCCACCCACACCTCCCTCCCCTGCTTTGTTAGATCAAAAGGAGCATGTGGGCAACATACGCTGCCATCTACATCTCGAACTATTACTACAACAGTTATTCATATTAATTGCAGGCTTCAGTTCTAAAGATGTACACACACCTAATCCACATTTACTTGTGTACAAATCTGTAATGATGGATGTTGAGCAGGTGTATAGATGTTGTCATATGTTTCGCAGGCCTTCAGAGGGAGATCATAGTCGACGACCTCCCCCACCCATTCGCTCTGACTCAGTACCGGAATTTTATCTACTGGACAGATTTTAATCTGCACAGTATTGAACGGGCAGACAAACGCAGCGGACTCAATCGCACTGTGGTGCTACAGGTATGGAACAAGTTTTATTTCATCACTAAAAATGGGCTTAATATATCCAAAGATACTGAACTTTACCACTGTTGCATCACTGTGTCCTCAGGGCCAGCTGGAGCTGATGCTGGACATCCTGGTGTTCCACTCCTCCCGTCAAGAGGGTACCAACGAATGCTCCCATAACAACGGCAACTGTGCCCACCTTTGCCTGGCAACGCCTGCTGGTGCCCAGTGCCGCTGTGCCTCCCACTACACTTTGAACCTTGATGGACGAAACTGTAGCTGTAAGTACAGAGCTGCTGGGATTCCTCAAATCGCAGCTAGGCTTTGTCAATGAAAAGTAATACTTCGTGCATATTTCATAATAAAATTATACCTAAAGGGATCACTTTAGCACTACAAAGTGGTATGTATTTCAGTACTGAGGATTACTGTATGGACATTCCTGAATCAGACAGGGAAGCCCTCGCCAAACTTAGAAAGCATTGAACTGACACTTAAAACTCAGGTGATTTGGAGGAGTACAGGTGACCTATTTTAGCATTATAAAGAAAAAACACAGTAACAGAGACAATGACGTGAACTGGTATTTGATTAGAAAACGTAGACACAATTGATATTTTACAATCACAGACTAGGTAAAGCAAGAGTGAACACACCTGTTGATGCCGATGATTTGGAACTGCAGTCTCAGGGTGGTGAGAGTCAGCAGCTTCCGGTTCCTCTGGGTTCTTATCTGTAAAGACCTGACCAGGACAAACTGCTGCTGCCCGGCCACCAGGCTCAGGGACAGCTTCATCCCTCAGGCCAAAAGACTGTCACTTTACTCGTACCTTATTGACAGATACATTTGTAATACTTTTACTTACTGGTTACTACCTGTTTACATCTCCCTTTATATGTATGTTTTACTGCCATTTATACCTGCATACATCACAGTATATACTGTATACAGTATGTGTTTATAGTATATTTTTATTACTACCTGTTTACAAGCTGTATAACCATCAAAGAATATATATTATATTTTATTTTATTATATTATCTTTTATTATGCTTCCATGCCGAGACATTATGTTTTCGGGTTGTTCAGAGTTACGGGCATACAATTACATTCCTGTAATTTCATTTTCATTTCAACCCTTTGGCTTGAACTCTGTGTCCACTCTGTGTGCTAATATGCATTGAGCAAACTTCAGCCTTCCTTTGCCAGAGAACTCTGTGTCCACTCTGTGTGCTCACTCCTTCTCTTCATTCCTTTGTCCATCCCTCCATCCTTTCTGTGTGCAGCTCCCTCTCGTTTCCTGCTCTTCAGTCAGAAGGCCAGTATCAGCAGAATGGTTTTGGGAGAGCAGAGTCCTGACATCATCCTGCCCATCCATGTCCTTAGGAACGTCCGAGCTGTCAGCTATGACCCGCTGGACCGGCTGGTCTACTGGCTGGATGGACGACAGAACATACGCAGGGCCAGAGACGATGGAGCCATGGTAAAACTCTCCCACATCACAATGAATGATTTCTCTGCTCTGGAATCTAAGGCATATAAAAATAAGTAAATAAATAGATAATGGCTTAATTCTCTCAGTGAGTAACTTCCATCCCATCAGGAGGTGGACTAGAGTAAAGACTAATATCAGCCAGGAGAATGATTCTAACCCTGTACAGCTTCATAGAAAGATAAACACTGTAGCTAGATGCAGATTGTGATGGTGAGCAGTTTGTCAAGCTTCACATGACTTTGAGTAAGATCAGAACCTTGCTGTGCTTTTCTCCAGTCTTCCATGATAGTGAGCACCAGTGTTCAGCCAGTGGACAGCCAGCTTCATGACCTGAGCCTGGACCCCTACAGCCGCCACATTTACTGGACCTGTGAGACAACCAACACCATCAATGTCCAGAGGTTGAACGGTGACACCGTGGGCGTGGTCCTGAAGGATGACGCCGACAAGCCACGTGCCATCGTGGTCAATGCTGAGAAAGGGTGAGCTCATTTTTATTTCGTGGCTGCAGTTGGTTCCAAAATATAAATGCTTGGTTACATTACGATATGTTGTACTCTCTGTATGGAAGGAAATGGGTAACATCCAGTAAGTGATTAGAACTGTGAATAGAGGTGTAATGGATCGTAGTTGACAGATTTAACACTAACCTTTTTATTTCTTTTGCTGATGGGAGAAATTAACTGACCCATGACTCAAAACTGTGATATGAGCCCAACTGTGAGTTCTGTGATCCATTGCACCCCTCACTGTAAAGTTACTGGGCCATAGAAATGTCCTATAAAAATGTACCTGTGTCCCCCTCCGTAGGTACATGTATTTCACCACAGTGCAGGAGCGCTCAGCTAAGATCGAAGGAGCCAGTTTGGATGGGACAGAGAGAGAGTCTCTGTTCACTACGGGTCTGATTAGACCAGTAGCTCTGGCTCTGGACAATAAACTAGGAAAATTGTTCTGGGTCGACGCCGACCTCAAACGCATTGAGAGCAGCGACCTGACAGGTGAGTTGCCATAAACAGAAATAAATGCACCTTTCAGACTAGGGTTAATTTCCATGGGACGATGTCTACAATGAAACATCGGGATGGACGATGACATCGGGTGGTGTGCGCAGGGGGTAGAGGTCATCTTATGTGCATGTGTTCACTCGCACGGACTTCACTCGGTAAAAAACTTGGTAGCCTATTACATTACAAGTCGCGGTGGATATTTTACACACGGACCAGGTAAAGCATCAGTGAGCACAGAGTGCAGATGTTGGTTTCAGTTGCTTGAAAGGCTGTCATTAACAGGCCGACATGCGGCTCAACTGCTGACATGATAACGGATCACAGGTGGAAAAAAGACGAGTTCTGTGTCTTTTAGGCGACTTTATAAAAATAGGCCTACTGCTGAAAGAGAAAAAGGAGCAGACAGAGACAGAGAGAAGCGGGCAAGCCGAGTGTTTGCAGTGAGAGACCAGAGGTGCAGATGTGTGTGAGCGTGGGGAGAAGAGAAGTCCCAGGCAGGTGCAAAGCAGATATATTTAAAAACTAATAATAATAATATTCAAGGGGATTAAAACCTGCTTTCACAAATTTTAATTATTTTCTGCTACAGTCATGATGACCTCAACTTGTGATGTCAGCTATCAGCTATCGCCGTGTTCCATTTCAGACAGGCACAACTTTACGTTCGTCTGATGTCATGCACCTGCATCACTTTTACGCGCCATGAACCTATTTTAAGTTAGACTACTTCAATTAACCCACCCAAAACTATTATAATAATAAAATCCCCCCCACAAAAAAAAAACGAGGTACGAACCAAACCATGACTGAAAATTAGACTTTATATACGCTGTTTCACTTTACTAATGGCACGGTGGTAATTGATCTAGATACAATAGATGATTTTGCAGTTCAGAGACTTGACATACAAGTATTTGAACTGCATCAAACATCAGTCACTAGCATCTGTTTTTCCCTGAGCAGATGCATTGAGACCTGAGTTCTACAGTATGTATCACTCATCTGTTTATACCATTGGTTGTTGCATGAGGCCTATTGTCTCCATTATCATTTGTCAAAAGAGAGCAGTGACAGGATTATTTTTAAATGTACAACACCCTGCTTGGTGCATATCTTGATCACAATTCTTTAAAAAAGTTCATTTCACTAGCAAGGACCACAAAATCAACAGGTATGATTAAATAATTTATTGATGATCGAAACGGAAGATGTACGAGGCTTGCGGTTGCCGAAGAGACATTCAAAAGCGTTGTGGGGAAGCTACGATAGGGAAATCCGCCGTAGCACCCGGGCACGACGGACCCCCTTATAACCCTGTGGAAGAAGATCAGGAGGCAGGACAGAGAAAGGGGTGTGGGGGAGGGATGCAGGATACAAGAGTGAAGGGGATGAGTTAGGACGTGTGGGTATTTATGGAAACGCTGGTGATGACATGGCTGATGTGTGGTCCCGCTCCTGAAACTCCACTTTTGGCATCCATATCCAAAATATTTGTTTATTTAAAAGAATCCAATATATCATTTTGGGGTTTTTTGAATTTTCAAATATTATTATCTAAATGCTCCGTACTTGTATAGCACCTTTCTAGTCTTTTCGACCACTCAAAGTGCTTTTACACTACATCTGCATTCACCAGTCACACACATTCATACACTGAGCCTAAGTGCTCAAATGGAAACTAACATTCACACACATTCATACACTGGCAGAATAGCCGCCAGGGGCAATTCTTGCCCCAGGACACTTCGACACGCAACCAGGGGGAGCCAGGGATTGAACCGCAGACCTTCCGATTAACGGCCAACCCGCTCTACCTCCTGAGCCACAGCCGCCCCACTGTCTGTGTCAGTTTCAGAAATCCAGAACTGATCGAGTCGCAATATACTTATATTCTTATGACATAATTCCATCTCCCCTAGGAGCCAATCGCATCGTCCTCCAGGATTCCAACATTCTCCAGCCAATGGGGCTGACAGTTCTGGGAGATCATCTGTACTGGATCGACCGGCAGCAGCAGATGATAGAGAGGGTGGACAAAATCACCGGAGATGGACGCACACGCATACAGGGACGGATATCATATCTCACCTCCATCCATGCTGTAGAAGAGATGGATCCACAGGAGTTTGGTATGGCCCTCTGCCTCTGGCTTCCAGGATTAGTTGTTGCCATATACACATTAGTAGGGCTTTACTGAGGTAGCGGTTTGGCAGGATGTTGTGTGCCTCTTTAGTAATGACGCTTTCTTCTCTTTAGCATCCCACCCTTGTTCCCATGAAAACGGGGGCTGTTCTCACATCTGCATTGCTAAGGGTGACGGCACACCTCGCTGCTCCTGTCCCATGCACCTGGTGTTACTACAGGACCTGCTGCACTGTGGAGGTGAGCAGCCATCCTTTGCTTCACGCAGGGTTCAGTCTGATGACACAAAATTACAGGGCACTCCAATGTCCAGCCAGTCTGAGAGAGGGGCTGGGACTGACCTCTCATTCAGGAAATACTGTTGACATGAGACAGGTGACATGCAGCAGGGAAGAAGGGTGCTGATGGACTGTAGTGGGTGCAAAGACAGTGACAGAGGTTACTGACAGTTTAAAACATTGTATAATTAACAACTTTGTGGTATGCTGCTGTTAGCTCAGGGCTTCCATCTCTGGCCTCCTCAAATGCAGTGTTCACTCCTATCGTCTACAGTCAATGTTACATGTCTCGCTGCGTCTCCCTCTTTGTTCCTTTCGTGCTCTCCTTGTCCACACAGTAAACATAT
Source organism: Micropterus dolomieu (assembly GCF_021292245.1). Lineage (NCBI taxonomy): Eukaryota > Metazoa > Chordata > Actinopteri > Centrarchiformes > Centrarchidae > Micropterus > Micropterus dolomieu. The sequence goes on along the minus strand of NC_060171.1, from coordinate 34,754,817 downwards.
GTTGCCTCCTCTCTCTCTCTCTCTCTCACTCTCACTCTCAGAGCCTCCCACCTGCTCCACAGAGCAGTTCACCTGCTCCACGGGGGAGATTGACTGTATTCCCATGGCCTGGCGCTGTGACGGCTTCCCTGAATGTGACGACAGCAGTGATGAGGAGAATTGTCCCGTCTGCTCAGCCTTCCAGTTCCAGTGTGAAAAAGGAGGCTGCATTGATGCTCAAATGCGCTGCAATGGTGAACCCGACTGTGCTGATCACTCTGATGAGCAGGACTGTGAAAGTAGGTTTAAACTTACTTACTCACTAAATGCTTGAACACAGATTTATTAGGTCAGTATATTAAGTCAGTTGATTGTTAGCAGTTGCACTATACACTTAGTAGTTCTATGACTGATTCATAGATATAAAGTAGAAAATCCTTAAGACACAGTAAGTAGACAAGTAGCAATAGTCTGTGTTTTCTTTTGCTGTAGAGGCATTTCTCACTGGATTATTTCATAAACGTGGTAATTAAGAGGAGTGTATTTAATAAAAGCCATGATAGCGATGCTGCTCATTACCTGGACGGTATTTTATCCAATACAAATTACATTACTGTACATCACATTTCCTGCAGTTTACAGTCTGTGCAGCTCACAGCCTCTGGCTCTCATACTGGCCTTTCAGTTTTATTTTCATACGTATAGGCTTTCAGCTCGGACTGTGTTGGTGTTTCTATTCAAGATAAATAAATAAATGCACATTGAAAATCAACATCAGAAAAATGTATATGTATAATCATAGAATTGATTAACAAATGTATGAACCAATTTTTTTTTAAATCCCTCTCCAGCCCTGCAGATGACTCACATGTAGGCAAACACTGCTTTCACAGTGCTGTCGGAGTCTAGCCATGGTTCACGTAGTAAAATAGAATGAACCTGAGGTCATGCTGTACCCTGTGTCCTCATTTTAAAACATTTTTGGGAGAGCACTACTTGTGAAAATTAATAAATGTCCAGATATTTAAAAATGTACAGAGCAGGTATTTAATAAAACACCTTCAGCTACCATTAAGCTGATTTCTCTTACTCAGTCCTTCACAGAAGACTTGTCGGCATGTGACAGTAGGAAATACACGTGTGTAAATAATACGATGAATTATGAATTTCATTTAGCTGCTTCAGTTTCATGCTGTAATTGTACTGTAAGTACAGTTTGGAGGTGCACGCACTTTAACTTGAATGCTTCTCTTTAATTTGACCATTCCACACTTCTGTTCTACTACATTTATCTGACAGCTACTGTTACTAGTTCCTTTGTAGAGGAAGATGGTTAAAAGCTATGATGAACATATAAAATATGACATTGCTAAACAAAAGTTCATTTCACTTCACAGGATATAAATTATTTTAAATTAACTGCAAAATTAAAATGCTCTTTATATGTCAGTTCATCAGTAAAAATATTTCAATAATATAAACTGATTCTGCCTGGTCAATGAGTCCTTCCTTACTTGCTGATAATATTGAACTCGCAGTGTAGTATTTTACTTATAGGATCTGAATACCGAAATGGAGAACTGGTGATTAAACTGACTGGAGGCTTTTCTTCTAACGTGTTGCCATACATGACCTTATCATTAGTAAGAAACTGACAAGAATCTCTATCTTTGTGTGTCTTATACTGTGTTTCTTGTTGTCCTCCAGCCATCTGCCCTCCTAATCAGTTCCGCTGTGGTGACAACCAGTGCATCACTAAGAAACAACAGTGTGACAATTACTCTGACTGTCCCGACGGATCAGATGAGCTCGCCTGTGGTAAAACATTGAAATACACATGTGCACTATTTTCCAGTATTTCTCCTAAATATGCCCATAACTCTGCATCCTTGTCTTTTTTTTCCCATGTGTAGAGTATGTGTCTCCTCCCTCTAGTGGCATTCCTAACACTGGGCCTAACACCATCGGTCCAGTCATTGCTATCATCCTGCTCGTCTTCATCATCGGGGGAGCTTATTTTGTCTGCCAGCGTGTGGTGTGTCGACGCTACAAGGGCCCCAGTGGGACTTTTCCTAATGAATACATCAGTGGTACGCCCCATGTGCCCCTCAATTTCATCGCCCCCAACAGCTCCCAGCATGGCACTTTCCAAGGTGATCAGACACACAGCAACAGTGTGCTGTACTTAAATTACTGACATGTAATGGGATTCGTAAAGTGTGAATCTCTGTGTGCAGGGATCTCCTGTGGGAAGTCCATCATGAGTTCAGTCAGCCTGATGGGCAGCAGCAGCAGTGGAGCTCCTCTCTATGATAGGAACCATGTGACTGGAGCTTCATCCAGCAGCTCATCATCTACCAAAGGAGCCTTCTACCCTCAGGTCCACACACACACACACACACACACACACACACACACACACACACTGCACACGGTTTGCTGTCTCATCTCTACAGTTGAATAAATTTAAGGCTGTCCCCGACTAAGGATTTACATAGTCGAATCAGAATCGTCCTGCCTATAGTCAAGTGATAGTGGAATCGTGTGTGTTTTTGTGCACGGAGATTGCGAGCCGAAGCTAAACTAAGGCTTATTGTGGACCATTTTCTCTCTCTCTCTCTCTCTCTCTCTCTCTCTCTCTCGCCTGCCATTCATCAGTCTTCTGTGAGTTTTGCGTGCATTACTGCTGCCGACACCTGCATGCACATCGTGGTTCCTCGTGGGTCTATTTCAAGTAGCCGGCTATTTAAAAACTATAAAATATTCTTTGTGTGGTTGATCAACGGTGATAAATTGTCCGAAAGTCCCGCCGGTGAAGCTGGAGCTCGGTCTCTTCAGCAGTTGTTCTTCTTCCGCCACTACACATATGCGCACTGATGACCCAGGGTTAGGGTTACAATTTTGGATTTATTTACGCACTTTAAAAACATTTATTGAAAGTTTTTTTCTTTTTACATGTTTATTTACAGCATTAAACGTTGAAATGTATATTGTAATAGGCTGTATATTAACTTATTGGGAGAAAACTGGTAATTCTATGTAAAATCAGACCCCCATATCGACAAAATAGCATGTTCCTTGTTTCGCGGCGAAGCTTCGACTGTGAGATTGACAGTTGAATCAGGCTATTCAGGGTCAGCCCTAAATAAAATACAGATATTTTCTGTTTGTAGATCCTGAACCCTCCTCCATCCCCGGCTACTGACCGCTCTCTCTACAACACAGAGATCTACTCCTCCAACAGTCCATCCACCACCAGATCATACAGGTAACACACATAGACCGTATCTCTCTCCCCAGCAAACTTTAACAAACTCTGATGCAACTTTGCTCAATTCTGCAGACCATTGTTTTAAAGCTGTGATAGAGCCCCTAAGAACCCAAACATGAGATGGTCATTTTGTGTCTAAATTGTACACAAATGTGTATAATTGTATAATATTTACATTTGGAGGTACAGTCATAAAAACTTTATACAGAATAAATGAAACAGTGTGGAATAATATGATATTACCAACCTTTATGTTATGTTAATTGGAAGCAAAAGGAGAACACTGTATCTTCAAACTGAAAATCATTTTAGCCGGTTTATTGAGATTGATGTGTTTCCATGAGACAATTTATAAGACTGAGGTCTTATTCAGATTATTAGGATGGAATGGCTCTGGGTGAACCCAGCTATCTTTTTGATAGCTACAGTAGATTCACTAAATCAGAAATCCCTGCCTTTCCTCGCTGATCATCAGCTTGCTTCAAGACCAAAACCAACCACGTCTTAGTACATCTTTCAGTACTTTCTGACTTCCAGTCTAAGGCTCTCACCCCTAAGCCGATCTGCCCCAGTCAGATGCTCACTGTAGTTTTCAAATGTTACTCAAACAGGAGGAAATAGTGCATTTATTGGGGACTCTCCAGTGGCAGATGAATCCACAAGTGGTGCTCTAGTTTTGTTGCTGCAGGACGGTGTATGTGAGAGTCACAATAAACTAGTGAGTGTATTCATGGTGATGAAGGAGCATGTCACCCAGTACAGCGGTGAGGCTTTGGATACACACAGTACTTTTTAGTAGCAGACATTCAGTGTTTGTTCGGCTCTGCACATGGGATTTAATGACTAGAAGAAAAATACGGAATATCACTAATACCTAAATCCATCGAGCCTGATCAGTCAAACATAATGTCTGTCTAGAAGTCAGGCAGATCACTGGATAATGGATAGATTCTAACTATCATGCTTTTGTTAAGTGTTTCACTGTCTGATGCTAACATCAAGGCAAATAATAATACAGTTATATTTGCTCCATTGTTTTACTGTCTCATGGTTCCAGGCCTGTATTCACTTCCTCACACTGTAACAGTTTCACATGTTGGTGGGAGGTATGTGACTCTAATACCCAGAAATAATATCTAAGTTTTTTTTTAGTGTGTAGTTGACAGAGCACTCTCGTCTGTTGAGGAGACACTCCTGAACCTCAGCGTCCCAGCTAGTGATGAGGCGACCCAGTTCAAATAAGTATTGCATGTAAAAGAAGTGAACCTGAACCCTGATCTAAACTCACTCTGTGTCTCCTCCCCATCAGACCCTACCACCCTGTCCGCGGTGCCGCCCCACCTACTACGCCCTGCAGCACTGATGTCTGCGACAGTGACTACACCCCCCACCGCCCGCCGGCTGGGCTGGTGTCGTCTGCGGGTCGCTGGAAGCCCGCGGGCCACGGCAGCCACGGCAAACACAACAAGTACTACATGGACCTTAACTCAGACTCGGACCCCTATCCTCCACCCCCCACCCCCCGCTCTCAGTACCTGTCAGCTGAGGAGAGCTGCCCCCCGTCCCCTTCCACCGAGCGCTCCTACTTCCACCTGTGCCCCCCTCCTCCCTCGCCCTGCACCGACTCCTCGTGACCCTCCAACAGCCCAGGAGCCCTGTGAGGAAGGAAGGGATGAAATCCACTTGCTACAAGAACTAACCTCATCTGGCCTACTTTACCAGGGAAAGAACTCATAAAGCAAGATCCTGCCCTGACTGGCTCACACTTGCTGCTTTATATCAGCTGGTTAGGCTCAAGTGCCTTGCTCAATGTCCCTAAGTCCCACAGTTGTCATTTCATCATTCCAGTCATCCTGGAGCTCTCAGGGTAACCATCATCTGATCAGTCTGTCTTCCATGTGTCCTGCTTTAACAGTCACTCACTCTTGGCAGGTTGAAGGTTTGAGGCCTTTCCTGCCTTGCTGCAGGGCTCAAAAAGGAGATTAGTGCATACAGCCAGCAGCTCCCTCTTTTTATTTTCATTCCATCAATAGAAGAAAAATTCCTTTGCTGGTCCACTTCTTGATGATAAAATATAAAGACTGCCATCTTTCCAAATCCTCACCTCATGGTGCTCCTGCCCTCCCCTAAACCCTGCAACATGTGCAGGGAACTCACTAACTGAGGGTTACCAATAGGTGTAGTGTGAAAACCCTGAGTCCAATGCCATGACTCATTCATTAAGACTGAAGCCAGGGCACGGCCTGCCACTTGGCTGACACTGCCTGCCTCACACTGTTTGTCTTCTCCTTCCTCACAGCACCCTTGTTGGCAGACCAGCGGCAGGACTGTATATAGTGTTAAAATAATATGAACAAAAATAAATGAGAGAGGAATTATTTTACTATTTTATTCACACCGGCTGATCCACCGCGCCACCGAAAACCAAGGGCAGATAGTGAGTGGATGTATGCTGGAGTGAGTGATAAATGGTTGAATGATGAGCATATGTGAATGTTTCGCTCGATGTAGGAAATGAAATACATTCGTAGATGATGACTGAATGAATGTGTGGAGGTATAAATGAATGAGTGGATGGATGGAATAGGGCCAACTCTTTTGTACGTTGTTTGAAAATTGTCCCTGCCATTTCTAATTAGGGATTGTTTGTAGTTGAACATGGGGCCTTTTGAAGTGGAGCTTTCCTCACTCAACAAAGAGTCAGTGACAAATCTCCCAGCAGTCCCTTCTTTATCCCATGAAACCATCATGTGACAACATACCAAATGAATATCAACATGTAAAGCTATTGTACATACTTGTAATGAAGTCAGTGATTGAGTTGTGAGAAGTGAATGCTTTTCATTGTGAATCTGAACCTCTTCCACCACATTTACTTTATCCTTATCATCCCATTTACCAAAAGTATGTTTGCTGCTATTGTGTACGTACTATATCAGTTACCATGACTTATAAATACACAGAATGCCCAATATTACAACTCTCATACTGACAATAGATTATGAAGCTATTATACAGTTAATAACAAATTATTCTTATAGCGACTTTTGTTATTTGTATTTCTGTCTGTGTGTAGATGGTTATGTATGTTTCTATGTCGGTCACCACGGTTGGTTTGAGGAGTCTTTTTGGAAATAGAAAAGTAAAAATGTTGAACGAGTTCCCGCTGAGACATTTTATTCAGAGCTGTTTCACAAATAAGTCTCAGTTTGCTTCAGGTGAATCTTCCCTAGTCTTTTGTAGAGGTGTGAATCTGTAGACACCTCAAGATTTGATTCCGATTCCGAGGGCTACGATGCCATCACAAAACAATTATCATGCATCTTGATGCATCAACATTTTTGATTTCTATACGTGATTTATCTTTCACACTGTGTGGCTACTGTTAAAGCAGCATATTTGTAACGATCCGTAATGAAAATAAACAAATGAATTTATTTCCATTATCTTTTAGTTTAGTCAGTCAACTTGTATTAGGGGTGTAAATGCAGAAAAAAAACCCGTTACATATGAAAATGAGCACATTTAGTGGTGGCTCATTGGCCATAATTCTTACTGTAAGAGTTAAGGCAAACACTGGCATATTGTCAACAAGAAAAAGAAGTGATGCTCCATCATAAGACTGGCCTGCTGAGAACTCCTGATCTGCAGCTTGTGCTCGTTCATACAGGGCAGACACAATGGACTAAATAAACTTCACACGTGAAGGGATATTGTCCATATGCTTTAAGTTGGTGTTCTCTGCAAGGTACAGTATGCTAGTGTGGTCGCATATCTGCAGCAATAAACACTCTATGGCATGTTACTGTTGCACGGCTGTGGGGAGAAGGACTTGCCTTCCACTGTGCCATGTGGGCTTGAAGGGGTTTTAGACACTGTTAGACAGTCTGACTTGGTTTGAAGCATACTGAGGCCTTAAGTTGTGCAGTTGTTCACCTCCAGTGTAGTGAACATGACTAATGAATCCTGCTGAAGTTTGAATTCTTTCCCACATAAAATATCTTGCAGAAACCTCACCACTGCAAAACCAAAGTCAAAGGTTTGACTGACATGATTAATACTTTGGTCTTTGTCTGAACAACTACCAGAGAGCTTTTTATAAACGTTCCTGTGGGTAGTCACGGTGTATGTCATGTATCCTAATGACTTTGGTGAGCTGGTGACCCCCTGACTTTTACTACTACTCTAGTAGATGACCAAGAGGCACCTCCATGCTCCTAAGGAGCAACTTCACACCCTGTTATAGTTTGAAAACGTGCCCCTTAGAAACAAAAAGTAAATATCTAGTGCACTCTATCAGAGCTTTAGGTCTTTTTTTCAACATGAAGTGGTGCAGGGTGTGTCCTTTGTTAATTTCCCTCCTCTGAGATATGCTCAGATAAAATTCCAATAATTCTCATCAGGTACTGTCATGGTTTAGCTTTGGGCTTTGGTGACAAACTATTTTCAGGGTTTATCCAGCACTTATTATTATTACATTGTAATGTTATCAACACATGACTTAGCAGGAAAACATGGGAAGATATTGTATGCACTTACAAAAAGAAAATAGATCTATGAATTAGTGTTTTTTTCAAGAAGAAGGAGCATATTTTGGCTATTCACCCAGACTGCAGAATTATAGCAGTACAATATCAACCTTAGGTCATGCTCACGTAAGTTGGAAACTGGCGTCAGAGAAAGTTCTAACACAGCCTGCAATATCATCCACATCAAAAGAGAACACAACAAGCTTCCTCTCAGCTGGCCTTGCTGCCATCTTTGTATTACAGTAACAGATGTGTCCACAGGAACAGCTTGGTCATTTAATAGCATGGTGTCGGCAAAGACACAAGACAGGTAAGAGGTCAGACAGGGACGTTTCTGTCGCCTGCTAGTGTGTTCCAATCCTCCAAGCACCAAGCAGAGGTGAATGTAGCGATGAATTATTGAGTATGACTACTCAGGAATAGTCTTTGTTGGCCATTGGGCCTAGAAGAGGATCTGTGTGAGCCAGGTTAGGGTGCCAGTTTCCTATAGAAAAGCATCCCAGCACATTGAGAGGTGTGAAGCTTTTGGAACTTGCAGTAGGTGTCTTGCTGTTGCCTGATGAATCCATCGCCTACCACATTACAGCTGATGTGTGGTGACTGGCTGGAGACGGACTTCCAGTTAGCATAGCTGAAGTAACATGTACATGTGTCAGTGGGAACTCTGAGCAGCATTTATTTTGAGGGCTGTAGGCCCTGCCTCAAACCACTGCGTCAGTAAAACTCCTTAAAGCCCTGTATTTGTTGTCTCAGTAAAAATGCTTTGTGGAATTTACACTTTTGCCATTTTTTGTATCAAAAGCATTTTTATATAATAAAGGTTCTATTTTAAGGAATGTTGTGTCTGTTATAGCTTTGAGTTGAAGGTCAGTAAACGCTAAGGTTTTCTGTACCAAGCAGTATATTAATGAACTGAGTTCTGGCAGTAATTCTTCAGAGTCAGAAGTAATCACAGTAGAATGAGATCTAGTAGCAGTATTTTTACTATTTTGACTACTAATCTACGGTAAGTAACTACATTAGTAACAACAGGCCTTATCACAGATGACATTTTGACTTGCAGAAAAAACACACTAATGATTAATGATGGTAAACCATGGCCATAAACCAGCATGTAGAGTATCAGAAATGGCACACCTAAACCTCAGCTGTAGTGAATCTTACCGATTTCACCTGCACGTGTCAGCATGGTAGATAGCAGAAGCAGCACCAACAGCAGCAGTTGCAGGTGTTGTAGCACTTTTAGTAGCTGTAGCACCAATAGATGAAATGGCTATAGCACTGTTGAGAGCAGTCATAGTAGTGCTGCCAGTAGGATTATAATATACCAGAGTCACAAAGTGTCTAAGAAATGAATAAAGAGATCATTGTAAAACAAATAATCACACGCCCTCCCTCGCCACATCTGACAGGCGAGCACCATGGCATCTTTCAGGCCCTCAAAACCAACCTTTTCAAGACTTCATTCCCCAGTTAATTTCCTTCCTCTCTCTCTTCTCCTCTTCTTTTTAACCAATTACTTTCATTACCCTATAGCGTATTTGAGTACTAAGAAAAGCGCTATATAAATCTACTTATTATTATTATTATTATGATTATTAATGATAATTCATTTTTAAAGCTCAGCTCATTATTAGGAAATGTTACTTCCCTCTGCTTCTTCTATTATTGTTTGGTAGTTTTATTTCCCAATACCATTTGTTTTGCCACTTTTGATCACATAGTCCTTCAGTGAAAAAAAAAAAAAAACATTTCTTTGGGCTCGTCCGGGATTTGAACCCGGGACCTCTCGCACCCAAAGCGAGAATCATACCCCTAGACCAACGAGCCTCCGTACTCCATGTCATGGAGGGAAAATATTTAAATATTACTACGTGGCACGTAGCACGTGGTTCTCATTGTTGTGTTATGGTGACATCTACTGGTAGAGCAAAGGATTTGCCATAAATTTGATTTTAAGTCTAGTGATTTTTTATGGGGTTATGTTTTTTATTTTGGCAATAGGGCAGCGGTATAAAACTTTTTTTTTTGGATTTATTTAAAATACGTTTTTTCTTTTCAAAATACGTGTTTTACACTTGATATCTCCCACCTAAAGCTCATGTGACCTCACTTTAACTGTCACACTGAGGCTGGACGACTCCCTCATCAAAATGATTCCCAAAGAAGTATGAGAATAGTATCAGAGACGATGCACCACACTGAGGGCGGTGGCTGCAGGAGAGACACCTGCCCGGCCACGTTCTACGGTTAGCTTTCGCTGCCAGTCTCGAGGTGTGCCTGCGGCCACTGTGAACGCGCTCGCACTGCGAGGGGAAGCTTCAGGGCCTATATATATATATATATAGTAACATAGTATTTAAAAAGTCATCAATTAACGTTATGTATTTTTACGGATCATTCACACACACACACACCAGTGGCAGTGTGGTGTCTGGCCTGCCCATCGGGAGCAACATGGGGTTCAGTGTCCTGCCCAAGGACACCTTGACATGTGGAAAGGAGGAGTGACATGTTAAAATGTCTGCAATAAAAAAATTATTGATTACAGATGTAGTCAATTCTGTTAGATTTTGCCTAAAATTGTATGTTGTAGCATCACGATTTCCCTTAAGAAACCCCACACCATGAAAAAACATTAACACACATTAATACACACTGAAGTTGGAAGGAGGACTTCACACCTCAGGAAATGGGACTATCCCATCAGGAGCGTGTGGTGTGAATGCAATTCGCAACCCTCACCACTAGTTGCCACTAAAACATACACACTGAACCTTTGAGGCTGTAGATTAATAACTTATAACACTGCACTGTAACTTCTACTGTCCGGTTTTATTCTGTTTTAATTTTCTATTGCACCCTTTTAAAAATTGTATTTCAATGTCTTTTTTTAATTTAATGCTTCTATATTTTAGGTACAACTCTTTGAATTGTCATGTTGTTGAAATGTGCTGTTCTAATTAAACTTGCCTTGCCTTATAAAAATAATGAAATAATGATCATATATTTGACATATAACAAGAGATACTGAACAAGAATTAAACTCAGGTTTTATATTTTAATTCTGCAACTGGAATTCATCAAACTCAAATCAGATTTTGGCTTTAAATTGCACACGACCAATACACAACATCACATGGGCTAAATGTCAGGGTTGTGAAGAAGTGAAAATACCATGTTTTTCCCTGCTCCAGCCTCTGCAGTCTCTGTCTCTGCAAGTTGGTCACAATTGCAAGTTGACCTGAAAGGCTGGAATGCAGTGAATCAGTCCAAAAGGTAAAGGTTTTGGTTACCACTATTTGTAGTTAATAGGCTAATACCTGCAAACAAAAGGCATGGCCTTTTAAAAAGTGCAATTGAATCCGCACTGGATGCGCAGTTACTACTCCAGAGCATAACTGAATTTAATTTGAATTATACAGTGTAAGCATGGAGATCAGACACAAGGAAAGCCTCTGAGAATGTCATTGCTCGGGAAATAAAATGATAGCAGCAAACTTGTCCAGGTGAAGAGGAAAACTTTCCAGTCAAGGTTGTCCAGCTGGCAGACAGGTGCTGAGGGCTGAACAGAGGCAGGGAAGAGGTGGAGATCAGCACTACAACTTCTACAACTTTTGTTTTTCTTCCCCTTTATTCTCTCTGTGTGCTTGCCGCTCTGTAATTACACCAGCTGCCTGAAACCCTCTCTGTCACCTCTGTTTTATCTCCCTCTCTTCTCCCAAAGTTCTTCTAAGGTTCCCTTCTCCTCCCTCACCGCTGTTCCCAGAAAAGTGTTGCACCTGCCAAGTGACCACACCTTTTATTGCAGTTTGACTTGAATATGATATCTTCAGTGAGTGCAGCCAGTTAACTCCCTGTATACAATATTTTGGCTCTCAAAAACCCAAATAAGTGAAGTGGGATTTCTGGGATCTTTTCCCATTTAGCTGCTACAGGTACTGTGTCACCAGTGTTCTGGAACATTTCACCATGTCTATTGATAACGGTAACTGACGGCAGTAATCTTCAAATGGGACCAGTTGCTGAAGTATTTTTCATTGTATACTGAAAATAGAGATTTTATAAAGATAGCAAAGATTACGGTGTATTTACCCGGTGGTCTGCTTTGAAATGAAAGTGGCTTACACGTGACACACTCACAGTGCAGGTGGTTTGCATCAGGTGCTCCTTTGCTACCGTGTCATCTGTTAAGTAAGTAAGTTTTATAAACTTGAACACCTCCCATTTCTGCTCAAAGTACTTAAGCACACCTCATCCCTTCTCTTCCCCTCTGACTCGTTTTTCACATCCCTCCCACCCAATTCCCTTTTTCTTTTTTCTCTTCTCTCACTTAGTCTCTTTTTGTTTGAATGCAGGAACTACTGGGGGCTCTATCCGCAGCAGAGCACATGAAGAGACGGTTCCCCCACACAGAGTCTCAAGTCCGCTGGTTCCCTCCCGTCTTACTGCCGCCGGTCAACTACAATCCAGAACACATATAGAGACGGCTCACCCGCGTTTCCTGCTTACCTGCCTCCAGCTGATTCCGATCCATCGTTCTCATCAATCCATCCATCCATCCATCCATCCATCTCTCCCCTCCACCCTCTCACCCTCTACTACTTTTACAATATTGCTATGATTCCCATGACTGCTGAATAGCTCATTAGTTTTAAAACATAATACACAACTGATTGTTTCTCATGGAAAATCTATTAACCATTTTTGAAGTTATTTATATTTGTTTGTTCAGTTCTGAAGGTGTGGGGTGTTCACTTAGTAATATTACATGCACATTAGTACCCTGGTCTAGGTCTTGTCCTGGTTTAGATTATATACAAGATATGATGCTTACATGGAACATGAGAAATCTGGATTTTATTAACAGTATACAGGTTTCCCAACGTTCTGACTCCTTGACATCCAGCAAATACAGTATGTCACTTCTTGTCTGGACTCTGCTGTGTTTCCTTCTCTGCTGGATTTAGCTCCTACATCTGATCTTCAGGAATGGACGATGAGAGCAACAAAACCTGAATTATCTGCATTATCAGTGCTATTTTATCATGCAACAACTATTGTTACTAGTCCTATTGTTATTATTGTTATTATAATCATTAACATTACGATTGTTACCATTAACACTACTATAAATATCTGTACCATTTTTCATTTAGTCTATAGCAACATCACCTTTACTGTCTGTACCTCTGTGTGTATATTGTGCCTCCCTCCCCTCTCTCTCCTTCCATCCCTCTCTCTTTCTCTGTTCCTCTCTTGCCCTCTCCCTCTCTCTCTCTCTCTCTCTCTCCCTCTCTCCTTCACCCACAACCGGTCGAGGCAGATGGCCGCCCACCCTGAGTCATGGTTCTGCTCGAGGTTTCTGCCTCTTAAAAGGAACTTTTTCCTTGCCTCTGTCGCCTAGTGCTGCTCTTGGTGGGAACTGTTGGGCTTCTGTAAATAACATCACAGAGTACGGTCTAGACCTGCTCTTTTATGAAAAGCGCAGTGAGATAACTGTTGTTGTGATTTGGCGCTATATAAATAAAATTGAATTGAATTGAATTGAATGTCGCAGAACATTACATGATCATCATATCTCGTATTTTACTTCAGCCTGTCTTGACAGTGCTGCCTTCGGGGGAACTGGAAACTATCAGAGCTTATAGCTGTGTGTCACTATCCAGTGTCCACAACAGACGTGGTTTGCAGGCATGGAACAAATACATGTTTTAAATAAACTGTGTTAAAAGTTATTGTCCTGTTAGCCACCTGAGCTTTTGTCCCTCTTCAATAGCTCTGTATCAAATGAAATAATCATCAATCCAGAGGACTAAAACCAGGTGGGAGTAAATGTCCCAATACAGAAAAAATACGCAGATGCTTGGGAGGCAATTGTGACTTTTGGCGAGCATGTCCCGGCTGGCTAACGTGTTAGCCATTACGTCACTAACTTTTTACTATCACAGCTGGTTTGTGAACTAACAAGCTGTGTTAGTAGAACCAAATATTAATATTATAAAGACCCATAGATTAATATTTCTTTGCTAGTTTTTGCTGGGTATAATGTTACCATGTGCAAACATATTGCTTGAATACTCCAAGAAACAAGCATACATACTGGTATAAATATAAAACTGACTTTGTAGTGATTTAATGCATATTTCTGAAAACCTGTGTTTCTTCTGTCTGTCTTTCCATGGACAGACAGCAGGAAACGCCTACCTACGGTTCCCAGACAGACACTGACTGCGATGTAAGGTGTCAGGAAGGGAGGAGGGCCTCATGTTTATCCAGTCAAAGTAGAGAGGGAGGATAAAGGAAGATCACATGTTTCCCACAGAATCAGGACATATGGAGACAACTATCTGAAACTCATCATTATGGCTTTGGACAGAGGCCTGCCGGGGTTAACACCACTCTCATGTTTCTCTTCTGAAGGACAGCAGTTAAGCCGACCAGGTTGCTCACAGACATGTTTCCAAATGAAATGTTTAAATGGGCAGGAAAGCTGGGGCAACTTCAGTTAAAAGCACATTTGGAAACAATCATAAATACACCATTATGTCATTTTTCTACAGAACTTAAGTAAGAACTTTGAGGGTTTGGTGGATCTAATACTCTAGCTCCTGTTTCCAAATTTACTCTAAGGACTTAATGATTTAAACAGAGACTGGGGTTAGGTCTCCTCCTATATACAACCATCATCTAAAGTTGTTGTAAAGTTGTAAACTTAGCTCACATGATCACAACTGAGCCATGTCCATGACAAGTGAGCAAGCTACATCTGCTGAGGATTCAGATACCAGAAATGTTTAACCCAAACATCTGATAATCTACTCTGTACTGAGATTTATAGTTGATCCTCAGCAGTATCTGTCATCCACAGACTTCAGCAGATAGAAGCTGGTCGTGACAATGTAAGGATGCATTATTACAGCATGTAGGTCCATGAAATATCTTCAAGACATTTTAAAATTATCTCTTCAATTTACTTCACTGAGTTTTATTTATTGTATTTATAAAAAAACAAGAATGTGATAATATCACTGCAAAGTGTGTCATGTACTGTGTTAACCCTAACCCTTAAAAGATAGCCATCCTCTTCAGTTTAGGCGTGAAGGACATAAAGCCTGCTGCGTGTGACAGTTCTCCTTCTTCACACTGTGTGACAGCAGACCACGTAGCTGCTCAGCCTCTCAGACCACTTCCTTATTTCAGACTGAACTGAGGTGGGAAGGGAGGTTAGCCGAGACATCAATAAACCCTCACAGTTCAGACAGTGGTTCCCCTTTGAGGGAACTCGAACTGCATCGGTGACGACACTATGGGAAAGCCTCTGGGTGTGGCAGGGCTGAAATCATGAATGAAACTACTCCAATCCTATTGGCGTTGCTAGAACGGTAGCATGTGACGGCGTAACTGGAGGCGTATATAAGCACGCCGGCACACCGGACACATTAGCTTTATTCTATTCAGCAGGCACTCTGGCATGTTCGAGACTACTCAGAAAAGAAAAAAAGCAACCACGAGAGGAAGTTTTCTTACCTGGAAGGAGAAGCAGAGGAGATGGCTGGTGAGCAGTTCAAGCAGTGTGTTTTTCCATGACCGCGCTACATCACGGCTGGGGACACTCATGCCCTGTGTGTTTCCTGTCTGGGGATGCCGCATGCCCGGGCAGCTCTCGAGGGGGCTGCTTGCGGATGCTTTGGCCAGCTATCTCTCGCCCGGTCTTGCGTCGTCCCTTAAAGAGCCGGCGCTGCCCACCAAGCCATGTCACGCGACATCTGCTCTGGTGGGCAAGGCGTACATGACGAGCTCTTGGAGGTGGTGACACGGGCAGTGGGCAAACTCCAGCTCGATTGGCCGCAGGCTGTGCCAGACACACGGTTTTCCATGTCGGCGCTGGTGGCCACGGAGTGGCACCTGTGGCTCAATCTCCCGCGCCGGTCTGGGTCCAGGATGGCGACGGCTGCAGAGAGACGGTCCCAGCCGTCCTCAGCTCCTTCCACCAGAGCCAGAGGCAGAGTGTCGCTTCTTGTGGTCCCCCTCAGCACACCCGGGACTCGAGGCGGCGCTCTCGCCCACAGCCCCTCGAGACAACGGATCTGAGGACTGTTCTTCAGTCTCGGCGGAAGAGGTCCTGAGCCACCCCCCGCCCCCGAGAGAGGGCGATCGAGGTCCCCTCCCTCGTGGCAGCTCAGGCAGCAGCCGTGTCAACGCTCGGGACGCGCTAGCCTCCAGCGAGCACGCGCCGTTCTGCCTGCCCCAAGGGGCCGCAGTCGGGAAGCGCTCTGGCTCACACACGCGGGTTATCTGTGGTTTTTCCCTGGCGAACCTCCGCTTCAGGGTGCCGCCGGGGACCTACGCATAACACCGGCCACCAGCCCCCCAGATTCAACGGGGTTCGCTCTCTGCTGGAGAAAGGGGCCATAGAACTTATTTCCCCGCCAGTCAGGGAGTCCGGGTTCTACAGTCGGTAATTCATAGTTCCCAAAATTGCGTCCGATTTTAGATCTGCGGTCCCTGAACTAATCTCTGAGGAGATTCAGGTTCAAGATGCTCACCATCCCCGCCATCGTCAGCCACATCCAATCCGAGGATTGGTTTGTCACGATAGATCTGCGAGACGCATACTTCCACATCTCCATCCGTCCCTCTCACAGGCAGTTCCTGAGGTTCACCTTCGGGGGCGCGGCGTACCAGTATGGGGTTCTTCCGTTCGGCCTAGCACTCTCCCCTCGCACGTTCACCAAATGCATGGATGCAGCTCTGGCCCCGATGAGGCTCCAAGGCGTCCGCATACTGAACTACATTGACGAGTGGCTCATTTTGTCTCAGTCTCGGGAGTTAGCGGTTCGGCATCGAGATGTCGTCCTCGCCCACCTTCGGCTCAATGCGAAGAAGAGCGTGCTGACGCCCGCCCAACGGACTACGTTCCTAGGGGTGGTGTGAGACTCAACGACGATGCGGGCCCACCTGTCGCCTGCATGCGTCGGGTCCATTTTGTCCTCAGTGACCAGAGTGAAGCTAGGCTGCACCATCACTGTGAAACACTTTCAGAGGGTGTTGGGTCTCATGGCGGCAGCGTCCAGCATAATCGCGTCTGGCCTGCTGCACATGAGAGCCCTGCAGTGGTGGTTAAAATCCAAGGGATTCTCCCCGAATGGAAATCCGTTTCGTCTGATACGGGTTACGAGCAGGTGCCTTCGTTCCCTGTCAGTATGGAGGAAACCTTGGTTCCTGTCCCAGGGTCCCGTGTTGGGAGCGTCATGTCGCCGGACAATTATTTCGACAGACGCCTCACTCGCTGGGTGGGGCACGGTCATGGACGGCCGCTTTGCGAGAGGCTCCTGGCAGGAGCATCGTTTCTCTTGGCACATAAATTGCCTGGAAATGTTGGCGGTTTTCAGAGCTCTGAGGAGTTTTCTGCCCGCTCTCCGCGGTCGCCACGTCCTTGTCAGGACCGGCAACACGGCGGTGGTGGCCTATTTGAATCACTAGGGGGGTCTCCGCTCACGCCCATTATGCAAGCTGGCATATCAGATCCTCCTGTGGTCCCAGCAGAGACTGCTGTCTCTCAGAGCGACGTATATCCCGGGGACCCAGAATCAGGGGGCAGACCTGCTGTCGAGACAGAGGCTGAGGCCCGGGGAATGGAGACTCCACCCCGAGGTGGTGGAGTTATTGTGCGAAAGGTTCGCCCTATAGACGTGGACCTGTTTGCGTCTCAAGAGACTACGCACTGTCCACTGTGGTTCTCCCTCTCGCCCCCAGCCCCGCTAGGGCTGGATGCCATGGTACTGCGGTAAGCGTGTCGACTCATTTCCGTTTCCGGTGCTTGTGTGTTGGTACCGTGTTGTGCTGGTCTCGCTAAATAACAGTTACATTTGTTAGATTACAGCAGCCAACTGTCCGCTAAACACTTATTCTTTACAGTAATTTTGCCTAAGCACTCACAGTTCTTTCCATCTTTTAGTGACTGCTGTTCAATCTCATAGTTGTTCTAAAGTTTTGGTAGCTGACGCTACAGTACTTTAGCTTAGCCGTTAGCGACTTTAGCTTAGCAGCTAGCGATGGCTTCTCCTTCTACCTCTCTCTCTCTCTCTCTCCTACTTTCTCCTGCTCGGTGTGTCAGATGTTCAGTTACTCCTCTGCCTCCTTTAGCGGTAATGGTACGTGTAATAAGTGTAGTTTATTTGTAGAATTTGTTTGAACGGCCTGAGTTAGCCTCTGATAGCCGTCCCCCCGGGATTTCCTGAGCAACCCAGAGTTGAGACCAGGAGGCAGAGTCGCAGTCTAACACACTTCTCTGCCCTTCTAATTCAGCAGTTACCCACCCAAAACCCTACGCAGAGTCGCAGTCTAACAAACTTTAGGATACATTTCAGGAGTTACCTAGTCAAAACCCTATAGTGACGGTGTCTGCCCCCCCATCATCGAAATTATTTAAATTAAAGGTAAACAGAAGAGGAGCTGTGCATAAAAACCTCATAAAAATTAAAACCACAAGAGCAATAGTGCAAACGAATAGGAGAGTTAAATGTGGACTCTCGCATCAGATCTCTCTCTTCTAAAGGTGTACTAGTAAATGAACTAATATCAGATTATGATATTGATTTATTTGGTCTCACTGAAACCTGGCTGGGTGATGGAGAATATGTTAGCCTAAATGAATCCACCCCTCCCAGTCATATTAATACTCACATTCCTCGAGGCACAGGCCGAGGAGGTGGAGTTGCATCTATCTTCGACTCTAGCCTACTAATCAGCTCTAAACCTAAACTAAATTATAACTCATTTGAAAGCCTTGTTCTTAGTCTTTCGCACCCAAGTTGGAAATCACTGCAACCAATTCTCTTCGTTATAGTGTACCGAGCACCTGGCCCGTACTCTGAATTCTTATCTGAATTTGCAGAGTTTTAGTCAACTTTAGTCCTTAAAACGGACAAAGTTATTATTGTAGGGGATTTTAATATTCATGTGGATGTTGAGAATGACAGCTTCAGTACTGCGTTTATCTCTTTGTTAGATTCCATCGGCTTCTCTCAGAGTGTTCATGAACCAACTCACTGTTTTAACCACACCCTCGACCTTGTTTTGGTGTATGATATTGAAATTGAACATTTAGTGGTGTTCCCACAGAATCCCTCTTTATCCGACCACTGTTTGATAACTTTTGAGTTTGTATTGCTGAACTACTCGCCATTGGGCAAAAATTTCTATACAAGATGTCTGTCTGATAGTGCTATAGCTAAATTTAAGGATGCGATTCCATCAGCTCTAAATACATTATCTAGTCACAAAGTAACGG
>NC_060171.1:34723387-34735642 GCF_021292245.1 Micropterus dolomieu | reverse complement strand
GCAGCCTACACAATATACACACAGAGGTATAGACAGTAAAGGTGATGTTGCTATAGACTAAATGAAAAATGGTACAGATATTTATAGTAGTGTTAATGGTAACAGTCGTAATGTTAATGATTATAATAACAATAGGACTAGTAACAATAGTCGTTGCAGCAGAGGGTGTCGAGCAGGAACACGGTAGCAGGTGACCCGCAGACACAGATCCAGACTCCACAGCTCCAGAGCCAGAAACACCTGCAGGAAGTGATAGGAGAAGAGAGGAGAGGGATGAGAAAGCACAAGACTACCAGAAAGGGGAGAAGTTGTGTTAGTAACATGCAATAATGGGATGAGGTTGCATACAGAGGGAGAGGAAGTAGAGGAGAGAGGAGTTCAGTGCATCATGGGAAATCCCCCGGCAGTCTAGGCCTATAGCAGCATAACTAAGGGATGGTTCAGGACTCACCTGAGCCAGCCCTAACTATAAGCTTTATCAAAGAGGAAAGTCTTAAGCCTACTCTTAAATGTGGAGATGGTGTCTGCCTCCTGAACCCAAACTGGAACCTAGTTCCACAGGAGAGGAGCTTGATTTCAGACCCCTCCATGATTTCTAAGCGGGAGAACTTGCAAAATAGCAGTTCAAATACTTATTTTCCTCACTGTAACCCTTGTTCCCCGAGAAGGGGAACGAGACACTGCGTCGGTCCACCACACCTCACCCCGCCTGGAGTGCCTTGCTTCATAGCAAAGAGCTAATGTGTCCTGTGTGCCGGCGTGCTTATATACGCCTCCAGTTACGCCGTCACACGCTACCGTTCTAGCAACACCAATAGGATTGGAGTAGTTTCATTCATGTTTCAGCCCTGCCACACCCAGAGGCGTTCCCATAGTGTCGTCACCGATGCAGTGTCTCGTTCCCCTTCACGGGGAACAAGGGTTACATACCTAACCCGAGACATTCTATTTCAACTTTTTGCACACTTGCACTGGTGGAGGTCTGTAAATGTCTCTTGTCTCCAAACAAATAGGAAAAAGAGACTAGACTTACAGTATTCAGAGACATAGCTTAGCAATATCGGGCAACACAACCACTAGCTACCTACACTCATCCACCTTCTTTCCAGTAGCAACAGCAGCAGCAGCAGCAGCAGCAGCAGCAGTGTTCATCCCTGTTGGCTCCCGCAGCCTAGGGTAAAGTAAGCTTAAATAAGCCCACTGGTATTAATGGCTGTGGCTAGCTTAATATAGAGCAAACACATCCAGTCTACAAACATTTCCCAAACCCAAAAGCTTCTAATGTGAGAAATAGGTAGGGTGGGGGCTCAGAGAGAATATGACCTTATTCAGCTTGTTGGCCAGAATCTTGGAGAGAATGTTCCCATCACAGTTGCTTAAACGTACTGGGCAAAGACTTGTCGGTGGGGTCTTTCCCTGCTTGTCATAGGGGCATCAAGAGTTTCTTTCTGTCCATTAGAGAATGAGGGAAGGTTTATGGTCTAATTTTCTTGGGGTTCCACCTAGAGTTCTGAAGTATAAAAATCAGCACAAAAGTCTCCAGCATCAATATTTGTCAGCAATGAGCCATCCTGCCCCATAAAGGCAGATATTGTACAATGAAAGTGTTTCTATTTAATATAATTAGCTGGCAATTTTCCAGCTTCTCTCCCTTCACCAAAATAGTTTTGCCTTGCTCTAAGTAAAGAATACTTTATTTTTTTCAGCATTTACTTACATATTCTGTTTAAACCTCATTTCTGTATCATTAATGGTTTCCTCCAGTTCGGTCTTGCAGTGCCTTGTCTATTCTTATAAGTTGCATGTTGGATTATGTTGTCACTGAGCCCAGCCCTTGCATAGATTCCTACATTTGTTTTCTGTTAGGTGTGTCTCCTGCATAAAGCAGACATCATACCTGTTGGATTTGAGTAAAGCTACAACCTTCTTCCTCATCTGAAGATGTGTTGTTGATAAAGCCAGCTGCAGAGGGTCCTGATGGACCACATCCTCCGAAAGAGTTTGTGTCACAGTCTTTCCAGGACTTGCTTGCCTCAGAGTCCTGGAGGTATTCAGGTCCTGAGGGGATGGAATCCATCCATCCATCCATTGTCAACCGCTTATCCTGTGTACAGGGTCACGGGGAGGGGATGGAATATTGCAGCCAATCACCTTCTCTGCAGATGGAATGATACGCTGCAGTCTGCCCTTGTCCCTGGCAGTGGCAGCAGCGTACCAGATGGTGATGGAAGAGGTGAGGATGGACTCAATGATGGCGGTGTAGAAGTCCGCCATCATTGTCTTTGGCAGGAAGTACATCCTCTGCTGGGCCTTCTTGGGTAGGACCACTTGAGGTCCTGGGAGATGATGGTGCCCAGGAAGTGGAAGGAGTCCACAGTGGTGACTGGGGAGTCACACAGGATGATGGGGGAGGGTGGGGCTGGGCTCTTTCTGAAGTCCACGACCATCTCCACTGTCTTCAGAGCGTTGAGCTCCAGACTGTTCTGGCTGCACCAGGTCACCAGATGGTCGATGTCCCACCTGCAGGCGGACTCACCCCCACCTGAGATGAGCCCAATTAGGGTGGTGTCAACCGCAAACTTCAGGAGCCTGACGGACTGGTGACTGGAGGTGCAGCTGTTGGTGTACGGGGAGAAGAGAAGGGGGGAAAGAACACAGCCTTAACCCCTTGACCCCTTGAATTCTTTGACAATAAAAAAAAAAATAAATAAAGTATTTGTGTTTTAAGTGAAGATTGTTAATTTGTCTATAGAACATAGAAAAGATATCAATTCAGGTATGATGTAGGTATGATGCAAATTAGTGACAACAGGCATAAACGAGAAACCAGGGCTTGCAAAAGGTTCCTAGCTACGTATGGAATATGCACAAACAGGCATTGGGGGAATTCATGTGCTATCTTGGCTTGTAGTCTGAAAGGAAGAGGTGTGATGCGAATTTGCGACAATTGGCGTCAAGGGGTTAATGTGAACCAGTGCTATGGTCCTGGAGTCAGAGAGATGTTTTCCCAGCTTCATGTGTTGTTTTGGGCACCCAGTCAGCATCTATTGCATTATTCCAAAATGGTGAATGCTGAAATACTTAAAATGGTTTACTGGAAAATGTATTTTCTTTCGTTTTTTATGTAATTGTTAGTCTCAATAGGCACAACAGTGGTTGATCAGCATGCATGATGAGGGATATTGACACTGATTTGAAGTCACGTTCACATTCTTTGCCAATTGGCAAAGCGTTGGAGGCAGGCTGTGTCTGCAGATGAGGATGTTCCATTGTGATGTAATCCTGCACAATCCTTTGTGCCTTCTGTTTTTAATACTAATCCAAGGATATTACAGAAATCGGAAGTGTGGTAATAAACACTGAGTAATGACTCAGTGGTCTGATATGACAACACAAAGATGGAGCATTAAATGGCTTACATTTACAATATCTAAGACAAAGCAAACTGAAACAGTTTATCTGAGTTCATGGCATGTAATGTCCAAATAAATGCATCCATCAACAGCCAACTACAGGCACTAAAGGCTACAGATCATTTCTTCACCATCCAGAAACATGTCTGTCAACATTATAACACATAGAAACATCTCGAGGTTCCAAAAAACATTATAGCATCTGTCAGATTACAGCAGCCTAATCATTCATTCATTCATTCATTCATTGGCTACACAGTACTACTTTTTTTTGCGGTGTGCCTTTTGCCTGTAAACAGATCATTTCAGCACAGAGCCTTTACAAAATGACACAGTAACATTTAGGCTGTGTCATGTAGCCCCAATTAAAACTGTCATCATAGGACTCTACTGTTGGAATGACATGTGCAGACTACATGGGCACTATTACAGTTTTTTACAACTGCTTACACATGTTTTTAAAACTATGTCTCCTTTTTTCAAAACTCGACACACAATTCCCAAAACTGCTCACACAAAATGCAAAATGCCTCATATGTCCTTCAAAATGAAAAGCTGCATTCAGAATGCCATAAACACACCCCAAAATGAAGCATTGGCATCAGATGGCAAACATCCATCCATCGTCAACCTTATCCTGCGTACTGGCTCGTGGGGGGCTGGAGCCAATCCCAGCTGACATCGGGTGAAAGGCGGGGTACACCCTGGACAGGTCGCCGGTCCATCGCACATAGACAAACAACCAGTCACACTCACAAAAATTTAGGGTCACCGATTAACCTAGTCCGCATGTCTTTGGATGGTGGGAGGAAGCCGGAGTACCCGGATAGAACCCACGCAGACACGGCGAGAACATGCAAACTCCACACAGAAAGGCCGGGAAGGTACACACGACCTTCATGCTGTGAGGCCACAGCGCTGTCAGATGGCAAACACTTTTTTCATAATAGTAAATTATTGGTTATACCATTTTTGTCTTTCATAGGTGGCTCTCCTTCCTTCTCCTCTTTGCCCTCGTCCTCCTCCTCGTCCTTCTCCTCTTCCTCTTCTTCCTCCTTGAACTTGTCCTGGTTGTCGTCCCCTGCCTCTCCCCCCTACTCCCCTTGTTCTCTGTCCATTGTTCAAAACAGGTAATATGACCTTTGACCTACAGTATGTATAGGTCTACTGTATACTAAAGCAGTGATTGGTTAGTGATCAGTAAAGCAGTTAGTAACTGCTAACTGGTGAAGAAGTGGAGCATTTTGATTGGTTGTGTTTGGAAAAGGAAAGCAAGTCACTTCCTGTTAGATTTTTGTGTCTTAGGTAGAGAATTGTGTGTAGTGTACTGAAAAAAGTGTTTTATGCAATTGAAAACTGAGTGAAAGGCTGAGAAATAGCTCATGGTTTGGAGATTTGAGGTGAGGTTTTGCTCTTACACTGAGAGGTTTCAGAAATCGTGTGACATGTAAAGATTGTGTGTGCAAACAGTTGTAAAAAAACTGCTGAATGCTCTGGTTCGTATTACAGCCTAATAATTTGACTTCAGCAGCTCAGTGCACTGTTTTATCATGGTTATAGCAGCTGATTTGGTGTGATGCACGGATCAGCTTGGACATTAACGGAACTCATATATGCCTAAACGCATATATCATCCAACCGCCCCCAACAACTAATTATTTTATCAGATTTAGAGACCAGCATCTGCATGGTCATTTTACCCCACCTCCACCGGTACCTGTAGCTTTCCAGGTGATTTCTTTCTTGTGTGTTATATTGATCTCCTATGAGTGTTATCTTAAACGATTTACTTTGATGATTAGAAAGCCTGCTGTCAGTCCATCACTGCTTTAGTATAGACCCTATAAATAGGTCAAAGGTCAGATTACCTGTTTTGAATTGTTTTGACACAAACATTTGTTGCTCTGAGCCAACCCTTTACTGCACTGCATTGTATGAATGAGGTTGGTTGTCATATGGAACTACAATATTTTGTTATATATTGTATATATTTGTATATATTGCATATTTTGTACAGTTACTAAACTGCACATGCTCACACTGTTGAATTCTGAAAGGGTTACACACTCTTACACACACACACACACACACACACACACACACACACACACAAATTTGTTCTTTATTCTAAAAATGATACTTTTGGTTTACATATGTTTATGGTTTTTGTTTCTTGTATACTACTGTATACAATACTTTGCTACTGTTACAACTGTAATGTTTAGCTAAATAAATATTTTCTGTTTGAACATTGCATTGGTGTTTACAGTGTTCTCAACCCCTCTCAGCAGATTCTGTGAAAGTTTCTGTGCTCACAAATTGGTCAGAACCCAGACCACAGAAGGAACTCCACCATGACCTGACAGGCGCGGAGTCCCAATGTATGAACAATCTGCAGGGCGCAGTTCATTTAGACTGATATTTAACATTGTTTGTGAGAACAATAGCTGCCGAACGGTTATTTTAAAAGCTTCATCCAACTATCTATCAAGATGCTGAAATTGTAAATACATCAAAGGGGACATCTTAAAAAAAAGATGTTATTATTATTAGATTTATGAAGTGTGAAATGCAAATATCTATAATCTGATGAACAAAGCATCATTTGGCCTACTTCGTGTGTGTGTGTGTGTGTGTGTGTGTGTGTGTGCAGCTTTCTCCATTGTTCAGTGAAATCTGGCTGGCTGGTATTGTCCTTATGTGATGGTATTGTTGCTGGTATTGTTTAAGCCAGCCCGTTTGTACTGAGTTCCTGTGTATCTTGATGGCCATTATGCTGCTGAAGGCCAGGCCATGTCAGATCGATCGAAGCGTGGGGAAAACAAAGAGACAGCACAGCTTGGCTTGAACCATGGGGTAATAGGCTGACAAAAAAAGAAAGATGATGGGTATGAGAAAACCCAAATGCTGGATGGCATCAAATGGGTAAGTGACACAGAAAGAGTGTGCTGTGACATGCTGAGGAATACAAAGACAGGGTATCTGCATGAAAGTCCAAATTGAACGACTTTTAATAACTATACATTTTTTCATACCCAGAAAAGAAAATCATTTGTGATTTGTGATGAACGGAGAAAAAATGGGTTCAAAGCATGGATGTGGTTCACTTTCCTTTTTCACACGGTCGTAGTGAAAAAGGAAAATGTAAGTTAAGAGTGTGCTGATATAAAAGCAACTCCTACTATAAGCAAAGTCCTACTCTAAATAGGTCATTTGTCATTACTTTCTAAAATGATCCATGCTGGTCTGACGTCACTGACCTGCTGTTGAACCTTGAAGCAGATGGGCCATAGCAGCAGAAGACCACACCAGGGTGCCTCTCCTGTCAGCTAAGTACCTGAGAATCTGAGGCTACAATTTGCACAGGCTCACCAAAACTGGACAACAGAAGATTGGAAAAACATTGCCTGGTCTGATGAGTCTCGATTTCAGCTGCAACATTCAGATGGTAGGGTCAGACTTTGGCATAAACAACATGAAAGCATGGATCCATCCTGCCTTGTATCAACAGTTCAGCCTGCTGCTGGTGGTGTAATGGTGTGGGGGATATTTTCTTGGCACACTTTGGGCCCCTTAGTACCAGTTGAGCATTGCTTAAACGCGACAGCCTGCCTGAGTATTGTTGCTGACCATGTCCATCCCTTTATGACCACAGTGTACCATCTTCTGATGGCTGCTTCCAGCAGGATAATGCTCCATGTCACAAAACTAAAATCATCTCAAACTGGTTTCTTGAACATGACAATGAGTTCACTGAACTCCAGTGGCCTCCACAGTCACCAGATCTCAGTCCAATAGAGCCCCTTTGGGATGTGGTGGAACGGGAGATTCTCATCATGGATGTGCAGCCGACAAATCTGCAGCAACTGCGTGATGCTATCATGTCAATATGGACCAAAGTCTCTGAGGAATGTTTCCAACACCTTGTTGAAAGTATGCTGCAAAGAATTAAGGCAGTTCTGAAGGCAAAAGGGGGTCCAACCCGGTACTAGCAAGGTATACCTAGTACACTGGCTGGTGAGTCAGCCGGTGAGATTTCAAAACAGTGCTTTGCTAGTCACCCAAAAATAAGGAACCTCACTAGGATGGCATTACAAGCGTAGAGGTACCACTATCAAAGTCTAGATCACCCCTCTATGCAGGCGCCCTGACCAGCTAGTAGGGGTCACTTTGGCTTTGGAATCAAACCTGGGCAATCCAGAAGCCAACTCTCAGAGAAAGGTGCTGTTCATAGTGTTGAACGTTAAACAGTTGACCAACAATGTCAAACTTTTCCAAACAGTAATGCTTGTCACGTCAGATTATGAAATATTTCATCTGTCCATCTTCACAGAATAGATGGTATGGAATGCTTTATGTAGTGACTACTTGCAGAGCTAGTTGGCAAACTGTCGCCGGTGAGCTAACTGCCAACATGATACCCAGCTGGGAACATGTACTAGGCACTCACCGGTCACCATAGCACCCAAAGCACTCCAAGCTAGCGCACTTGCTGACTGCCAGTTTACTAACCAGATAATAAGTTGACACAGTTTATTAAATTGACCAGTTCAGTCTCACTTTCTTTAGTGGAACAGTTAATAATTAATTTTGTTAGTAATTAATGTATTAAGAGAACTGGATATCATATTCCAAGATGGTGCCTAATCCTTGGGGGGGCGTGATTGTGGTGAATATTTACATTTGTCTAACAACAATGATGATGATGATGGTTATGAGAGCAAGAAACAAAATAATGATGGCATGGTTAGTTTATCTTGAACACAGACAGCAATTATGATGAACCTGATGATGATGATGGTGACTATGAGTAGAAGGGAGCGCTTGGCGTCAGAGGATTCTGCTGCTTGTTGAACCTCAGCGGGTGGCATGGCCTGCTTCATAATCAGCTGAATAATGTCATTTAAAATTAATGTCTTATCAAGCATGTCCTCCAGCATTGTGATGGACTGCAGATGTTTTTCCTATGCCTTTCCTACACACACACACACACACACACAGAAAAAGTGCAGCCTTGTTTATTTTCAATCATTGTCATCCAAACCGTGGCCATAGTTTAGAAATACAAATAGTTTTGCAAATGTTAAGGATGATTCTAGAAATGTACCAAAGTGACTGAGAAAAAATGTAACAATAACATATTTTCACTTTATTGACTGTACTAAAGTATATGTACTGTAACAAGAATGAATCAGAAATGCATTCAGTAATTTACTCGAAAAACTGGTACCTGAAGAACAATGACCACACCCTGTAATTGAAGTACCTTGAACCAATTCTGCTAAAATACAAGCACATTTCCTGCTTTACACTCACCTTGCAGTTTTACAGTAAAACCACATTCAAAACACTACACACATTTCTCTACGCACATAACGTAAACACAAGATGTACGTAAATGTTCTGCTAAGATTTTCCATATATATATGTAATGAATTGAACTGAATGTATTTTGTCTGAAAGCAATGAAATATTATTCACAGTATGGTCCACATACACGTCTGTTTCACTGTATTGACAATGTGACTTCACTTTTGACCAATGCAGGTTAGCAATTGAAAAAAACTGTGATGTACCAACCTTTGAACCAATTCTACAAAAATACAAAAACATTTCTTGCTTTACACTCAGCTTGCAGTAAAACCACATTCAAAACACTACACACAGTTCTCTACGCGCAGACATAAACATAAAATGTAAGTAAATGTTGATTGCAAACATCCTGCATTTTTGCAATCATTCTGTTTGATTACAGTTTTTCTCACTGCAACCAGGCTTTTGAACTAAAATTTCAAAACTATAACTCCATTTTTCAAAAAGCACACCCATTTCGCTAAACTCAACACACAAACCCCTTCATTTCTCATTGCCTATGTGATCATTGAGAAAACACTGACATTCAATATTGTTCACTCAATCAGCACAGGTTGAGCTCAATTAGCACACAGCTACCCAGGTGGGAACACAAACAGTCATAACTGATAACACACAAATCAGAAGCTTCAATGGATAGATAAAAGGGCCAGCGTCAGTTCATTCAGTTTTGGAACAATGAATCCAAAGAAATCTGAAGGAAGAGGTAGAGGACACCAGATAGGAGGAAGAGGAGGAGGAAGAGCAGTATGGAGAGGAATAAGAGGTGAAGGAAGAAGAACAGTAGTAGTTGGAGGAGGAGATGGGATAGAAGGAAAATGAAGAGGTGGAGGGGGTGGAGGGGGTAGAGGGAAGAGGAGTAGGGTGGAGAAGGAGATGGAGAACAATAATCTCTGGCCTGTCCCAGCACGCTGGGGCAGAATAATTAGTTGTTTGGTGTATTGTACTGTACAGCACACTAAGGAATAAAAAAATATGTGCAAATGTTGACGTTTGTTTTTTCTTTTGTATTCATCATGTGAAAAGGTTTTTGAGGGGGAGAATCACAAGCAACATTACCAATAACCAGTTTTTGTAGGATTGTTTTGAATTTATCTCACCAGTGTGTCAGACTGTGTTGTAGCGTGTGTTTCTGAGGGCTTGTGAGTTTCGAGAAAAAGAGGCATAATTTGAAGGAATGTGTTCAAGCAATCGAAAAAAAAAACTGTAATAGTTTTTAACACAGTGTGTTATCATTTGAAAAATGTGCTGCAGATATACTGTGTTTTGCAGGTGGTGAAGTAGTAATGAGAAAAGAGTTCATGGATTTTGGAGAAAGGGGTAATTTAATCCAATACCAAACAATGCAATATACATGTTTCAAATCACCTTAGAAGTGCTGAAAGTAGTATGCTACAGTACTGTAAAAGACAGATAACAGTTTTCACATTAGGCAATACACGTACAATATCCAGCATTTACAGAATCTATCATTTCGAATATCCATCCTATAGGTAACAACCACTGATGCAAAAAACAAACTTACTGTAATCATATAGTGTATTTTACAGCATTGTATCGTACATAGCACTAAGCTACTTGCACTACGGTTGTTGTCTGTGAAGGTTCTCAGTCATCCAGGTCATAGTTATCCAATGAAGGTTGAGGTCAAGGGCAACTGGACTTTGTAGAAGAAAAAACTAGAAAACGTTTCGTCCCTCATCCAAGAGACTTCTTCAGTTCTGACTGACTGGCAGGGCAACTCAGCTATTTAACCTCAGTGGGGTCGTTGGCCCCAGTCATCGATACCGCTGGTTTGTTAGTGTTCCTTGTTGCTGTGATGACAGTCGTTACAGTCGTTAAGACTACCTGTGGCCAAGACTGAACGACCATCGTTGGTATCTTCACCTGAGGCCAATAGGTTTGTTGAGTTTCCTGGGAAGTGATGAAAGGACAGCATTGTAAGTGGGGGATAAGTGGTGGCGTAGACCCCCTCCTCTGTTCAATGACGGCTTCTCAACCCTGGTGTAGATGGCTTCCTTGACACCTCTTTCAAACCATCCATCTTCTCTGTCTAAAATGTGCACCTGGTGGTCCTCAAACGAGTGTCCTCTGTCCTTCAGATGTAAGTAGACTGCAGAGTCTTGACCTGAGGAGTTGGCCCTTCTGTGTTGAGCCATGCGTTTGTGTAGTGGTTGTTTAGTCTCCCCAATATACAGGTCTGTGCATTCCTCACTGCATTGGGCCGCATACACTAGATTGCGGTTGTTGGTTTAAATCCCACTGAGGTCATTTACAGTAAAAATCTCACGCCTTAGAGTGGTGATCCTGAAGTTTTGATCCTGAATGTTTCAGGCAAACGAAACAACAATACATTCATGTTTATTAGCAAATGTTCAATGATCAAATAGGAACAATGAGCATAATGATAGTGAAAGGTATTTTAACAATAGATTTTACCACATTGTGGTAAAATACATACAAAATTACTAATGACCTCCTTATTGCATCAGACAAAGGACTTGTCTCTGTACTGGTTTTATTAGATCTTAGTGCTGCATTTGATACCATTGACCATCAGATCCTATTGCAGAGACTAGAATATTTCATTGGCATTAAAGGAACCGCTCTAAGCTGGTTTAAGTCCTATTTATCAGATCGATTTCAGTTTGTACATGTTAACGATGAGTCCTCCATACACGCCAAAGTTAGTCATGGAGTTCCTCAAGGATCTGTCCTTGGACCAATCCTCTTCACTTTATATATGCTTCCTTTAGGCAATATTATCAGGAAACATTCCATAAGATTTCATTGTTATGCAGATGATACTCAGTTATATCTATCGATCAAGCCAGATGAAACTCATCAGTTAGCTAAACTTCAAATGTGCCTTCAGGATGTTAAAACCTGGATGACCTGTAATTTTCTCATGTTAAACTCAGATAAAACTGAAGTTATTGCTCTGGGGCCTAAGCACCTCCGTGACGCATTATCTAAAGATATAGTTTCCCTGGATGGCTTCGCCTTGGCCTCCAGCACCACTGTGAGGAATCTTGGAGTTATCTTTGATCAGGACATGTCGTTTAAGTCTCACATTAAGCAAATTTCAAGGACCGCCTTTTTTCACCTACGTAATATTGCGAAAATCAGGAACATCCTGTCTAAAAATGATGCAGAAAAACTAGGCCATGCATTTGTTACTTCTAGGCTGGATTACTGCAGTTCCTTATTATCAGGCTGCTCGAAAAAGTCCATTAAGACTCTTCAGCTGATCCAGAATGCTGCAGCACGTGTTCTGACAGGAACCAGGAAAAGAGATCACATTTCTCCTGTTTTAGCTTCTTTGCATTGGCTTCCAGTAAAATCCAGAATAGAATTTAAAATCATTCTTCTTACCTACAAAGCTCTTAATGGTCAGGCACCATCTTATCTTAAAGAGCTCATAGTACCTTACTACCCCACCAGAGCACTGCGCTCCCAGAATGCAGGG
>NC_060171.1:34717287-34723287 GCF_021292245.1 Micropterus dolomieu | reverse complement strand
TCCCTCTCTTTTTCTCTCTCTCTCTCTCTCTTTTTCTCTCTCTTTATCTCTCTCTCTCTCTCTCTCTCTCTCTCTCCTTCACCCCAACCGGTCGAGGCAGATGGCCGCCCACCCTGAGCCATGGTTCTGCTCGAGGTTTCTGCCTCTTAAAAGGAAGTTTTTCCTTGCCTCTGTCGCCTAGTGCTGCTCTTGGTGGGAACTGTTGGGCTTCTGTAAATAGCATCACAGAGTATGGTCTAGACCTGCTCTTTTATGAAAAGCGCTGTGAGATAACTGTTGTTGTGATTTGGCGCTATATAAATAAAACTGAATTGAACTGAATTGAATTGTTATGTGAATAGTACCATAGGGACAGAAAAAATGTAATATATAATAAGGGTAGTAATCCCTGCCCCCCAGAAAGTCCTTGCCCCAGATGAAGAGAAGCTCGTTTTCATACGGCGAAAGACACAAAAGGAAAATTAAGCATGCATTAGGACTGGGCGATATGGCCAAAAATGTTACCACAATAAAAACATTTCATATCATTCTATCTCGATTGTTGAAAATGTCAAACAATTATTTCTTTCAAGTTTAAAGGCTGATTTATTGTTATTGAGGAAAAATATATTGCGATAATTATCATTATTGTTTTATTGCCCACCCCTAGCATGCATTCACAGAAAACACCCAGCACTTTTTATTTGAAGCAACAAAACCCACATCCTGTAAAACAGGCAGCCCGTTAAAGTGCACTCTTTTCTCTCAAAGAAAATAATTAATGACAAAACCCATCGGAACAGCCCAGTGTGTATCTCCTCTATATAAAAATAGCTATCAACCCACTGCATCAGTATAATAGGCAGTATAACTTTGTTACAAAATCAAATGAAACAGTGATCATGAGGGTGCAGGGGGAGGTACATACAGACTTCTGGAGCAAATAACTTGCCTACTAATAGTTGACAATCTACAGGCTATCTAACGCCGATATATCATGCGGCTAAATGCAGTCAGTGCATTTAGAAAAGCTTATCATGCAACCAGCATGGAGTAGTTCAAGCTGACAAAAATATTACTGTATGTAATGTTGCAGATGGAATTTACTGAGTTTCCAGCCTTCTGTGTGATGCTGTGTCCGGTGTGTCAGTCTCTTGTTTTGACTTGCTCATGAATTCAAGCACCAGCACCAAGCACACGCTTGGGACAGTAGTGGTTGTAAACTGAAACTGTGCCGCTAGAGGCCACTGAAAACTACATATAGCCCCTTTAAGTGTTGTCTATTTCAGACTGTACTGGTACAATCAGAAACTATAGCTGCTTTTCAACCAAAGGAACTATACCCAGGAACTAGGAACCAGGGTCTAAATTTAGTTCTAGGGTCTTTATTTCACCCCCTAAAAAGTCCCCGCTCGGGGATAGTACTTTCCAAAAGGACTTGTACTTTGGGGGGGTGGGGCTAGCCTTGCATTGAATTTCTGAATGGGCGAGTAGAGGCTACTGGCTTTAAATCGAGCATTTTTTGTGTTTTTCTACTACTGCTCCTCTCTTTTCCAACGTTGTTTGCAAACCAATAAATCACAATCAACAGTCAGATAGCAAATCTCGTCGATGTCCGCCTGAGATCGTACGTCAGCATTAAATGTATTGCTCGTAAAAAGCAGCCAGCGTGCAGTGGTGTGTTAACAGCTAACAGCTGATGGAGTTACGCTAAATACTGGGTCCGGTGTTCAGTGGTGGCTCCTGCCAAATCTCACAGGGTGGGCAGTTGTTGCAATGATGGCTAAGGTGACCAGTTCAATGGTCTGTCAGCTAGAATGATTGTTCCTTAGGTTACATACTGTACAGTATTTGTGAACAGCTACATCCTGAAATTCATTGTCAATGTCCACAATGAATGAACAGTCCACAGTGAAGATCAGTTCACCCTCAAAGACCTTTAGATGTAAAGACAACTGCTTTAACAATAATGGAAAAAAGAATGACTTTCACAATCATCTGATTTAGCTGTGACAAACCTTTTATTTAGGTACAACAAATCCAGAATAAAGCGCAATGGGGTTTATAATGTGCAAGGAATAAAATTATTCTTCTGCAATCTTGCGTTGCAGCTAAGGGACCCGTCTCAAGTAACAGGCTGCAGTAATGTAATAACGTTGCATATACTGTATATGAAGGTGGATCAAACATAGCTATTCATAAATGTTTAATAATGGGGTACAGATGAATCTAGTATTTATTTTCATTCTTTACATTACAGAAGATTAGTAAAGTAAGCCGAGAGGAGTAAAAAATCTGGATTCATTTGTCATCATTTGACAATGATGACATCATTTGTCATCATTTGTTATCCTGTAGTTACACAGTAATATTAAGGGTGTGGGCTGTATTAAAAGTATCTTTTGTTCTCCCATGCTCTGTAATCACATGGAAACAAAAAGCTATGTGCTGTTCTCCCATTCTCACTCTGTAAAAGGTACATTCTGTTGTTTTTGGTTTATTTTCTGTGTTGCTTTCCTATTTCTCCTTCTTATCCTCTGACCAAGATGCCAGCGATGGCCACATCATGCTTCCTCCTCTTTCTTCTGTGGTTTCTGGCAATAAAAGAAAAAAACAACACATAAAATAATTGTTACTGGTGAAGTGCAGTAAAGTTAACTTTAAATTGACTCCACCACCACACATAAAACATGGCTTAAGAGCAATCACATTTAACATAAACATACAATTTGGCTTAATAATAACTTTTTTTTTTTTTTACAGTCACAGTTATTAGCTTAGCCTATGGCATTTTACATAGCATAAATTTGCCTAGTGGCTAGCAGACTTTTCCGCTCTTCATAGCTTTACACATTACATCCTCCCGGAACCCATAGAGATTGCATTGCAGCAGCCGCAGGTTGAAAAAAACTGCCATTACATGAAAGTCTATGAGAGAGATCTGGACGAATTACAACTAGACTGAGATTGCCCCAAAAGAAGCGGGACTCCATGGAACATGACTTGACGCTGACTGGACAACGAGACAAACTGTCTGTCATAAACATGTGTTAGGGACTGTCCATAGGCTCGCCATTCATCTGTGACTGCATCTGAGCCTCTTCTTACATGATGTTGGTCGGCAACAGGTCTTCTCTTGAGCGATCTTTCACCACCCTGAGAATGAGTTTTCTTGATGTAATTATGTTGTGTTTTTGTGCTAAACTGTAAAATGTTCAAAATTCATACATATTGTTCATAAAGTGAAGAAACATAAATAAAAGTTGTTTTCCTGCGCAAAATGTGTGTCACTTTACTTAAAGCAAACAATTACGTGTTACAAGGTCTTATAATTAGTTCATATGGTATTATGTCCACCTGTAATATATTATACAGGGATAGATATTGTATCACTTTACTTAAAGCAAATAAAGACATGCTATATAACTTTAAACATTACTATAAGCTATTATTCCATTTTATATCACTAATTGTAAATGGTGACTAAAGTGTATTCATAAAGAGGCAGAGTCTGTGGTTATAATGTTTTATGGAACATAGTCGGAGATTCTTGCCGCACATTGATATAAACTGGTATTACTTTTAGTCATAAAACATTAAATCAAAAGGTCATAATACGTAAAGTCTGCCTTATAGTAGCGTCAGGGGAGTTGACCAGCTCCAGTGAGTGTGCACAGTCGCTGTAAGGATCTGACCATGTAGAGTTCACCATATGGCTCAACTCAAATGAGCAGTACATCATTACACACAGACAGGCAAAACATAATTGAACACTGAGTTATATTCATAGATACAGCCATGGACAATCAGGGAGGTTGATGAACTATGGGGTCTAATTTGGTGGAGAGACAAAGGCAGCACCTGTGGTGGTGCAGCACTGAGTGGACACCCATTGGGTGTGCATCACTGATAAACACTTCCCTGTTTATCAGCCCGATGACAAATCCGCCCTTTGTTCACAAAAGTCTTTACTTGTATCTGTACTTTGCAATAACCACTATTATTGTTTTTTTCTATCAATGACACTTCCACTTCATTGCAATACAATAAGGTAATATTGCTAAATAACACAAATCTAACTGAGCCACACCAGCGTTTTAGCTGCGTATCAGAATTCGTA
Source organism: Micropterus dolomieu (assembly GCF_021292245.1). Taxonomy (NCBI): domain Eukaryota; kingdom Metazoa; phylum Chordata; class Actinopteri; order Centrarchiformes; family Centrarchidae; genus Micropterus; species Micropterus dolomieu. The sequence continues at coordinate 34,719,188 of NC_060171.1, read as the reverse complement.
TCAAAAACTCCGTCTATATTAACACGACATCTAGTGGCTATTCACGTACACTGGGCAAGCGTGTGCCGGTGTAAATATGAAGCAGCTCTACTCCGCATGTTGCAGATTTGGCAACAGAAGAAAGTAATATTAGAGACAAAGAATCACACCAGATCTTTTTTTTTTGCGACAACAAGGTGGAACTCTTACTGAAAGTAACATGGGAGTCCAACGCCACTGTGGAGGCAGAAAAAAAAACAGGGAGTTGTCACGAAGTAAATACTGAGACATGCACAGTACCGTTAACGTTATTTGCAAAGCACAAAATATTTTAATAAAAATACCAAAACAAAAACACTGTCAGTAGCATTTTGTTTTTTTCTTTGATCCAATCCGGAAGCCAAAAGAGTCTGCGTCATCGTTTTTAAAGTCCTCTGTTTTCTCTCGTCCTCACTAAAACACTACCCCAGAGTTTTAAAACGAAAACGGGGTTGTAAGTGTTTTCAAACTTCACACACACACACACACACACACACACACACACACACACACACACACATAACATATATACATACATTATTAAAAAACAGTGAGCCTCCTGTTCAGCAAAGCAAACCCAGTTATGGTTCAGTGGACATTTATAAAAGTTCTCCTCCTCCAAATTACACGCCACAAGCCAGGCAGGTTGCCAGGCAGGCAGCTGGCATCAGCTGGCATCATTATCTTTCATTGTAGTGAGAGGAGAAGGCTCGATGGGCTCTTTCTTTCCTGTCCTTTCAGTGTTCAGCTGCTCCACGAGCCTACACGACTGCGTTAACACAACAAAGAGCCGATGCGGGGCACACAGGCTGAAGAACAACATTACATTCATTAGCTACTGAGCTGCTCCAAAGACAGACATTGCGGCCTAGACTTGCTTGAAAGACAATTCCAGTTTATAACAACTTAGAGAGACTCAAGTCATATTTGCATGGCATTAGTAAAGAAAGAGAGGGTTATAGGCAACAGAAAGCTGTCCTCTTCAAGTGGCGCTGATTTTATACATGAACTTCAGTTAACTCGTCAGGTAGAGTGCTTCTCAACCTGTGAAGACAGTATCATCTGGTCTCAAGTTTTGAACCCAGAGATTTCAATTCAATTCAATTTTATTTATATAGCGCCAAATCACAACAACAGTTATCTCATAGTGCTTTTCATAAAAGAGCAGGTCTAGACCTCTGTGATGTTATTTACAGAAGCCCAACAATTCCCACCTTATTGGTAGAGGGGAGCAACCTACACAATATACATACAGAAGTACAGACAGTAATGGCAATATAGGTACAGACTGAAAATAAATAATAATGGTACAGATATTTATAGTAATATTAATGCTAATAATAACAATAAGACTAGTAATAACAATTGTAGCCGGTGACTCGGAACCACAGATCCAACTCTACAACTCCAGAGCAAGAAGCACCTGCAGAAAGTGAAAGGAGGAGAGAGGAGAGGGAAGAGAAAGCATAAGACTACGGGAAAGGGAAGAGAATGAGTTAGTAGTAGAACATCAGAAGATCAAAGTAGTAGATTTCATTGTGATGTTGTCAGATTGGGCTTAAGAGTTTTAATTTGTAACCAAAAGCCTGCATTACAAACTCGAGGTGTGGGGTTTGCATTACTCAGTTGCATTATGGGGCCTGTAGAATCAAAGAACTGGAAAATCTAATGGACAGTGAGTGGTCTATGGACGTTGAAAGTTCATACATACTATATGTATAGCACCAGGGAAGTAATATTAGACTCAACACAGCCTAAGCAAAGACTGAAGGATTATTCTGTGGACCCATAGTTGTAAAACTATTTGTAAATTATTTAGATATTACACATTTCATTCACAAAATTGTGTAATTAATTAGATAAAGTTGGAGAGAATAACGTCT
>NC_060171.1:34691308-34717187 GCF_021292245.1 Micropterus dolomieu | reverse complement strand
CAGGTCTAGACCTCTGTGATGTTATTTACAGAAGCCCAACAATTCCCACCTTATTGGTAGAGGGGAGCAACCTACACAATATACATACAGAAGTACAGACAGTAATGGCAATATAGGTACAGACTGAAAATAAATAATAATGGTACAGATATTTATAGTAATATTAATGCTAATAATAACAATAAGACTAGTAATAACAATTGTAGCCGGTGACTCGGAACCACAGATCCAACTCTACAACTCCAGAGCAAGAAGCACCTGCAGAAAGTGAAAGGAGGAGAGAGGAGAGGGAAGAGAAAGCATAAGACTACGGGAAAGGGAAGAGAATGAGTTAGTAGTAGAACATCAGAAGATCAAAGTAGTAGATTTCATTGTGATGTTGTCAGATTGGGCTTAAGAGTTTTAATTTGTAACCAAAAGCCTGCATTACAAACTCGAGGTGTGGGGTTTGCATTACTCAGTTGCATTATGGGGCCTGTAGAATCAAAGAACTGGAAAATCTAATGGACAGTGAGTGGTCTATGGACGTTGAAAGTTCATACATACTATATGTATAGCACCAGGGAAGTAATATTAGACTCAACACAGCCTAAGCAAAGACTGAAGGATTATTCTGTGGACCCATAGTTGTAAAACTATTTGTAAATTATTTAGATATTACACATTTCATTCACAAAATTGTGTAATTAATTAGATAAAGTTGGAGAGAATAACGTCTCGGGTTACGTATGTAACCATTGTTCCCCGAGAAGGGGAACGAGACACTGCATCGGTGTCCTATTAGTGTTGCTGGAACGCCTTTTGGCGTGGCAGGGCTGAAACATGAATGAAACTACTCCAATCCTATTGGTGTTGCTAGAACGGTAGCGTGTGACGGTGTAACTGGAGGCGTATATAAGCACGCCGGCACACCGGCCACATTGCTATGAAGCAAGGCACTCCAGGTGGGGTGAGGTGTGGCGGTCCGACGCAGTGTCTCGTTCCCCTTCTCGGGGAACAAGGGTTACATACGTAACCCGAGACGTTCCCCTTCGAAGGAACTCGAACTGCGTCGGTGACGACACTATGGGAATGAGATACCCACTTAGGCCGCACCGTGCAGCAACCTGTAGGCCCGACCAAGAGGAGAGCGCACGGGTGCCGGGTGAAGAAGGAAGGTCCAGACTATAAAACCGGGTGAAAGTGTGAGGAGTGGCCCAGCCAGCTGCCTCACACAAATCCTGGAGCGAAGCCCCTGCGAGGAGGGCCCTAGAGGCCGCCATGCCTCGAGTAGAGTGCGCCCTTACGGCCATAGGTGAAGGTAACCCACGCACCTGATAGGCCAGGGAAATAGTCTGAACAATCCAGTTGCTGATCGTGTGTTTAGAAGCGGGGAGCCCAGCCTTGGAGGACCCGAAACACACCAGCAACTGGTCTGCTTTCCTCCACCGTGAGGACCTCAGAGTGTAAATACTCAGTTCTCTGAGCGTCACATGAGGTGGGTGATAAAACATCTGCAGCACCCTGACCCTGCCAATCTGGACGGAACCTTAGGGACATAGCCCGGACAGGGGTGCAGGATGGCTCTGACCCTCCCCGGGGCAAACTCCAGGCATTGAGGAGAAACCGAAAGTGCCTGGAGATCCCCCACCCTCCTCAGAGAGGTGATAGTGAGGAGAAAGGCCATCTTAAGGGTCAGGTGCTTGGCCTCAGCCGACTCCTGGGGTTCGAAGGGGGCCTCAGCCAACGCTTCGAGAACCACCGCCAGGTCCCAAGTGGGAACCCTGGAATGAGTCACGGGTCTCATCCTCCGGGCTCCACGGAGGAAGCGCACGACCAGTGGAAGCCTCCCCAGAGGCCCATCCCTCAGAGGGGTGTGGAACGCCGCCACGGCAGCCACATATACCTTGAGTGTGGATGGGGAAAGGCCAGCAGAGAAACGGTCCTGGAGGAACTCCAGTACCATAGTCACTGGGCAGGTAACTGGGTCCACCGCTCGTTCTCTACACCAGGTGGCAAACACATTCCACTTCAGGCCGTACATCCTTCTCATGGACGGGGCTCTGGAGCTGAGCAGCGTCTCGACTGTTCCTGCCATCAGGCCCGCCTCCAGGAACTGGGCCCCCTCAGGGGCCAGACCCACAGTCTCCATAGGGCGGGGCAAGGGTGAAAGACCTGGCCCTGCGCCTGAGACAGCAGGTCCTTCCTCAGAGGGACCTGCCATGGCGAGCCCTCCAGGAGCAAAATTAAGTCCGAGAACCACACTCGGGCCGGCCAAAACGGGGCTACTAACAGTGGGCTGACACCGTCCTGACGGACCCACTCCAGAACCCCCGGGAGCAGAACGACCGGGGGAAAGGCATACAGACGCAGCCTCGGCCGCATCTGTACCATGGCATCCAGCCCTAGCGGGGCTGGGGGTGAGAGGGAGAACCACAGTGGACAGTGCGTCGTCTCTTGAGACGTCCACGTCTATAGGGCCGAACCTTTCGCACATTAGCTCCACCACATCGGGGTGGAGTCTCCATTCCCCGGGCCTCAGCCCCTGTCTCGACAGCAGGTCTGCTCCCTGATTCTGGGTCCCAGGGACGTATGTCACTCTGAGGGAAAGCAGTCTCTGCCGGGACCACAGGAGGATCTGATGTGCCAGCTTGCATAACGGGCGCAAGCACAGACCCCCTGGTTATTCAAATAGGCCACCACCGCCGTGTTGTTGGTCCTGACAAGGACGTGGCAACCGCAGAGAGCGGGCAGAAAACTCCTCAGAGCTCTGAAAACCGCCAACATTTCCAGGCAATTTATGTGCCAAGAGAAATGATGCTCCTGCCAGGAGCCTCTCGCAAAGCGGCTGTCCATGACCGTGCCCCACCTCGCGAGTGAGGCGTCTGTCAAAATAATTGTCCGGCGACATGACGCTCCCAACATGGGACCCTGGGACAGGAACCAAGGTTTCCTCCATACTGACAGGGAACGAAGGCACCTGCTTGTAACCCGTATCAGACGGAACGGATTTCCCCTCAGGGAGAATTCCTTGGATTTTAACCACCACTGCAGGGCTCTCATGTGCAGCAGGCCAGACGGGATTATGAGAAAAGCCTTCTCCTTTCCCTGGATGCCCGAGAGGTTGAGCCACAGATGGCGCTCCGTAGCCACCAATGCTGCCATGGAGCAGCCAATGCTTAGTAACATGGAGCGTTTAAGTCCGTAGCTCTACGGAGCTCAGTCAGGTCCTCCTCAGAGGGACCTCCCCCTAGGTCATAGTCTTGACAAGATCGGCCTGGTACGCCTGCAAGATGGCGATAGTGTGCAGGCTTGCACCAGCTCGACCCGCTGCCATGTAGGCCTTGCCCACCAAAGCGGATGTTTCGTCCGACACAGCTTGGTGGGGAGCGCCGACATCTGAAGGAACGAAGCAAGGGTGGGAGAAAGATAGCTCACGAGCGCTTCCTCCCCCCAAGGCATCGTTCCGTTCTCTTTAGCCGTGCTGCTTAGTTTCTGTCACACTGCTGTAGTCCAGCAGAGGGGACACAGTCAGCCGTCCAGAGCAGCTTTTTTTTATTTTTTTTTTTTGGTCTGTTCCATGATTTACATAACTCATTGTGCAAATCAGGAGAGAATGCGGGGGTGCAGAAAAGATCATAGAGGTTACTGCCGGCCTGCGGCTCCTGCCCCGCCTCTAATAGCTGGGTGCAGTCTGATGACGGAAGTCATTCATCATGCTAAGCACGTCTAGCTCCTCAGAATCAGACTGTGCAAACCTCCCCAATCTCATACCTCGGGCGGGAGAAGCAAGAAGGAAAGGACTCCCGAACGGGGAAGAGAGGAGGCGGAGTCAGCAGACGAGGAACGGGAAAAAGCCTCGGCAGTCCCGATGCCCTCGGAGATGTAGCGCTGGGCGCCCTATGACCGAAGCCACCGCGCCGCCTCAGCGACCGCCAAGCGCGAGCCACGGGGAGAGCACCTCCGGCCGTCTTCAGAAAAGAGAGCCGCACGGGAACTCAGCACCCTCAGGGGCAGGGCCTCGCAATGGCCGCAAGCAGCCCCCTCGAGAGCTGCCTGGGCATGCGGCATCCCCAGACAGGAAACACACAGGGTATGAGTGTCCCCAGCCGTGATGTAGCGCGGGCATGGAAAAACACACCGCCTGAATTGTTCAACAGCCATCTCTCTGTCTGCCATCTGACTTCCTTCCAGGTAAGAGCTTCTTCGGTTTTTGCTGTAGCTTTGGTCTTCAAACATGTCAGAGTGCCTGCTAAATAAAAAAAGGCTAATGTGGCCGGTGTGCCGGCGTGCTTATATACGCCTCCAGTTACGCTGTCACACGCTACCGTTCTAGCAACACTAATAGGATTGGAGTAGTTTCATTCATGTTTCAGCCCTGCCACGGCCAAAGGCGTTCCCATACCCGTCACCGACGCAGTTCGAGTTCCCTCAAAGGGGAACTATATGGTCAGTGTGTCTTGGACGAGACTGTTAAAACATCTGCAGTCTTTGCAGAGGAACTACTTTTCAGCAGTTTTGTGTTTGCAGAATGCACAACAAACACAATCAGTTATTCAAGTGATTACATAGGTAAGTAGGTAGGTAGGTAGGTAGGTGGATTTATTTTGTCACAATATTACATGTTCATCCATCCATCCATCCATCGCTTATCCTGCGTACAGGGTCGCGGGGATATTACAGGTTATAGAGTGAAAGTTTCTAACTCCCTTCTGCTACATTAATATAGAATCAATTGTAAAAATGGTAAACAGAAATAAACTATATTCAATGGGCAGTGCTGAGGATGAATTTGAGTTTTGAGATATCTTGGGGGGGAAAGCTGCTCTGCAGTCTGGTGGTGCGGCAGCTGAAAATTCTACATCTATTATCTTCTATTATTATTACTATTCTATTAGTGTGGTGATGAAACCTAATCTGCTGGTTGCGCCAAAATAAATAAACACCAGACTGGCCTGTATGTTAGGTTCATGTAATTCCACTGAAAAAAGCTTAACTGGCTATTAATAAACAGACAAAAGTAGCATCTCAGATTTTAACAACACACAACTCATTTCACATGAGCTATGAAGTTGATTGTACATGATAATGTCCCATGCTCTACTTTCTCTGAACATTGCTAATCAGTACTGCACACACATTTGAGGCTGTTTGTTTTTTTTAATTGTAAATGTAAATGCTCCGTATTTGTATAGCGCCTTTCTAGTCTTTTCGACCACTCAAAGCGCTTTTACACTACATCTGCATTCACCAGTCATACACATTCATACACTGAGTCTAAGTGCTCAAACGGAAACTAACATTCACACACATTCATACACTGGCGGAACAGCCGCCAGGGGCAAATCGGGGTTCAGTATCTTGCCCAAGGACACTTCGACACGCAACCAGGGGGAGCCAGGACCACCGACCTTCCGATTAACGGCCAACCCGCTCTACCTCCTGAGCCACAGCCGCCCCATTATTGTATTCAACTATACAAGATAGCAGTAGTAGGTACGACTAGGCCCCTTCTGTTAAGACTTTGCTTTTATTTATTTCTGTGCACTCTTTATTACACTATTTTGCACCCATCACTTAAGACGATTTTGACTCTCGGATTCATGCAACAAACTACCTGGCCCAGTGTGATCCTAAGGAGGGACAAAACAAAGAAAATGCTGGCTGTCTCATGGTAAATAACACCTGTGCCAATAACACCAACGTGGACCTCCTGGTCATTAAATGTCACACTTTATATCTTCCCCAGAAGTTCACCTCAGTCATCTTCAGTGTGGTCTACATTGTATCACAGGCTGACACGAACACTGCACTGTCTGAGCTGCATGATGCCCTACCAAGCTAACCATGGAGATGCAGTCCTCATCATGGCTAACCTCTGATTGGTGCTGTCAAACATATCACATGGCCCATGAGGGCCTCTGGACTACTGAGTGCAGTCTCAGCCTGTTTTCGGCTAATCAGGCCACAACGACTTTCTCTTCCCAAAGTATACTGAACAAAATAATAAACGGAACACGTGTTCCGTTGTACCTTGTACAATTTTGATATAATCACTTTCTTTGTCTCTCCTTCTGTATATGCCATTAATAATTCTTCTAGTTTCGATGGGGTTTTAGAGATATTCTCCCACTACTGATGTGTCTTAAGGTAATGTCTTAGTTGTAGAAACTTATAAAAACCATGGACTGGTAAGTTAAATTCTTGTGTTAATTGGAATGAATTTAATGTTTGTCCCCTAAACACTTGTGCAATATATTTTTACCCCTGGTGTGTCCATCTATTATATCCTGCATCCATCATAAATGGCAGAAAATCAGGGTTTGTCGAGATTCGGGTGGCTCTACAGATGGAGTTTGACAGTTTTAATTTCTTACGTACCATTGACCATACTCTCATTGTCCCCCTGATCCAAACATTTCCCACCTTTAGCCTCTTTAGTGTTACGTCACTCAAAAATGGAAGCAACTCTATAGGTACATTTAAAGAATTTTGTTCTATTCCCAACCACATTGTATCCCTTGTATCTCTTGTAATCCACATAATTATAGCCCTGAGTTGGGCAGCCCAGTAGTAATTTTGTTAATTAGGTAAATTCAATCCTCCCTTCTCTTTTGGACAAAGAAGCGTCTTATATTTAATTCTAGCCCTTTTGTTTTTCCAAATAAATTTGGATATAATCTTGTCTAATATTTTAAAGGTAGAGTTAGAAACCATAATAGGCGACGACTGGAACAAACATCAATCTTGGCAGTACAATCATTCTCACAGTATCTATCTTCCCTATCAAAGTCAAAGGCAAAATCTCCCACCTCACCAAATCTTTTTTAATTTCAGTTATCAATTTCCCATAGTTCGATTCAAATAGCTGTGACGTAGCCAGAGTAATAATGATACCCAGATATCTGAACCCTATATTGGTCCATTTGAACTTGAATTTCCCCTTTACATCAGCTGAACATTTACCTGAGAGCATCATACCTACTGACTTAGCCTCATTGGTCAGGTATCCTGATATTTCCCCATATTCGTTCAGGTTATTCCCCAGGGTTATTAACGAGGTGGAAGGTTCGCTTATATATGTAAGTATATCATCTGCAAATAGTGATATTTTGTGTTCTGTCCCCCCCTCATCCCTCAATCCCTTTATATCTTTATTCTGTTTTATTGACTCAGCCAGTGGTTCAATACTCACAGCAAACAGTAAAGGACTCAGTCTCCTTGTCTGAGTATGAGCAACACCCATTGACTCTTGTCCGTGATTTGGGTTTTTTGTATACCATTTCTACCCAGTCAAAATTTGCTAATATCTGGTTAAGGAAGCTCCATTTTACCCAGTCAAATGCTTTTTGTGCATCTAAGCTAAGCAACAGGGCAGGCTGGGATCTGTTTGTGGCACGAGATAAGATTTAATGTCCTCCTGATGTTGTTGCACCTTGTCTTCCAAGAATTAAGCCTGTCTGATCTGGTTTAATCAATTTAGTTATATGCCTCTGCATTCTCCGTGCCATTATATTTGTTAATATATCCCTCACATGAAGTTGGATCTTTGCCCTCCTTATGTAAGACCAACATGATGGCTTCTGACCAAGTCTTTGGCGAGTCACCTGACACCAGAGCATAATTAAAGACTCTATATAGTACTGGTGTGATCTCCCCTTTATAAAATTCCCCTGGAAACCCATCTGTACCAGGAGATTTATTCTGTTTCAGATTTTTTATAGTATCTGATATTTCCTGTACTGTAATTGGCTGTATCATTTCAAATACCCTTTCTGCCGATAGTGATGGTAGATAAAATTTTTTAAGAAATGCGTGACTCTTCTTTTCCGGGCAGTCTTGCTCAAAGTCATTATATACTGTAAGTCTTTATAATATTGTGCAAAAGCTTCCGCTATCTCTTTGGCCTTACCACAAGTTGTTTGGAAATGGGATGTTTTATTTTAGAAGTAATCCTATTTGTTTGAGCCTTTCGAAGTTGGAATGCTAGAAGACGACTTGCTCTATTCCCCATCTCATAATATCTTTGATTTGTGAAGCGCAGAGCTCATTCTGCCTTATATGTTATATGAGTTATTTGGTTTCCTTTTATGTTCTACTTCTAAATCTCTGGTTTTGTTCTCTAGCGCCCTCTGCTGTTTTAGACGTTCCTTTCTTATCCTAGAGGTTATTTCTATGATTTTCCCCCTTATCACTGCTTTGCCCCCATCCCAGAGAGTCCCAGGTGATACCCCGCCATTATCATTTATTTCCAAATATTCCTTTAGATTTTCTTTTATCTCCTTTACTACCATCTCATCTGATAAGATTGATACATTTAATCCGATCCTCCATGGCGGAGTGCAGTGACGGATGTATGTGGAGTGGTACAGGTGAGTTTGCAGCCCCGTTCGTACGTCCGACTGCAACTGCTGTCTGGATGCGGCATGGAGAGGACCTAATACGACCTACAAATAGACGGCAGAGAAAGCGAGGAAAAAGCGCAGGGAGGCAGGTTCATCTGAAAAAACTCTTGAAGCTGGGGGTCTTTGACTGCGATGCCAGACCTTCACGTCTTTGTTCTGTCTTCCCTGACGTCCCCAGGTCTCTGGTCCCGGTGCCCTGGAGAAACCCTACCACTGATATTGTGTGTTCTGTGCATCTGAGGTCTGTTCCTGCACCGCTCAGAATGGGTTTGATAAATGCCTGTTCAATTGCAAACAAGTCTCTTTTGCTCAGTGATTTATTTACTTTCAAGAACATGGACTTCATGTTGCTCACGGAGACTTGGCAACAGGATATGGAATCATCAGCATCACTTGAATGAGCTCTGTCCTGTGAACTGTACTTTTATCAGCACGCCAAGACTCACGGGTCATGGTGGAGGTTTTGCTGTGGTTTTTAAAAAACATTTTATCTGCCAGTCAATGAGCGCTGGCACGTACTCTTCCTCTGCCTGCTAAAAGAGCGTTTGACTGCTCACGTTTGATTAACCAGCTTATTGTGCATTTGATGCAAGCTCGGTTCTTATTTCGAATGACGTGGACGCTTGTGCACAGGCATTTAATGATCACTGCGCCCTGCTGTTGAACAAAGTGGCGCCTCTTAACACTAGAGAAATACCCTCTGTTAATACATCCCTGTGGATGAATGACGGCATTCGCAGCTTGAGGCGTGTCTGTCGGAGAACTGAGCGTTCATGGAAAGCGACTCAGTCCACCGCCTGTATCTTAAAGAGCTCTTAATAGACTTAAACGAAATGATCAAGGATGCTAGATCCTCTTATTTTACTAACCTGATATCTGCCTGTAAAAAAACCCCTAAAGCTCTGTTTGAGACTATTAACAACATTGTTTCTCCTGCTGCATGTATTGTCCCTAATGTTGCCTGCAACCACTTTTTGTCTCACTTTGTGGACAAGGTTAGAGCTGTCAGGGCAGGCATTGTTCTATCAGCAAACCCCCATATAGTTAAACATAAACAGACACAGACTTTCAATACTGGACTCCTTCTGCCCCATTACCCTGAATGACATAATTAAGTTAGTGGGCATGATGAAACCTTCCCAAAGCCCTGTTGATATTTTACCCACATCTTTGCTTTTAAAAACCATACATCTACTTGGCTGGGTGGCACGGTGATGCAGTGGTTAGTACTGTCACCTCACAGCAAGAAGGTCATGGGTTCAAACCTCGGTTGCCCCGGCCTTTCTGTGTGGAGTTTGCATGTTCTCCCCGTATCTGCGTGGGTTCTCTCCGGGTGCTCCGGCTTCCTCCCACCGTCCAAAGACATGCAGACTAGGTTAATTGGTGACCCTATATTGTCCTTAGGCGTGAGTGGTTGTTCGTCTATGTGTGGCCCTGTGATGGACTGGTGACCTGTCCAGGGTGTACCCTGCCTTTTGCCCGATGCCAGCTGGGGTTGGCTCCTGTACGCAAGATAAGCGGTTGACGATGGATGGACATCTAATTGGCCCATGTTTGGTTTCAATTTTAAACTTATCTCTTCAGATGGGCCAGGTCCGCATCTGTTTTTGTATTTGTTTTTTTTTGCCTTTCTTGAAAAAGAACAATCTTGATGTAGCTTAATTTAGAAACTATAGGCCTATTTCTAAATTGCCTTTTCTTTCGAAAATTCTAGAAAAGGTTGTTGCGAACCAGCTAAATAATGTTTTGGATTCCCATAATATCTTTGATAAATTTCAGTCTGGTTTTTGTAAAAAACATTCAACTGAGACTGCTCTCCTTAGGGTCTCAAATGATATTTTGATGGTTGCTGATGGGGGTAAATGTTCTGTGCTGGTCCTATTAGATCTCAGTGCTGCGTTTGATACTGTTGATCACTGCACTTTGATTGATAGACTGAAAACACCAGTGGGCATTACTGGATCAGCTCTGGACTGGTTTTCCTCCTATTTTTCTGACAGGAGTTTCTCTGTGTCCATAGGAACATATATGTCAGACTCTGCTCCTTTGTCCTGTGGTGTGCCCCAAGGTTCTGTGCTTGGCCCCCTGCTGTTCAGTCTGTATATGCTTCCTCTTGGAAAGATTATTGGTAGCTTTGAAGAAATATCTTATCATTGCTGATGACATTGCTGATGACATCCAATTATATTTATCTTTTAGTCCTCATAGGCAAGACAAACTGTCCGTGTTGCACAATTGCTTAGCCAACATTAGGAAATTGATGGCAGACAACTTTTTGCAACTAAATACAGACAAAACTGAGGTGGTGATTTTTGCCCCAGGGGCTCTATCATCCTCTGACAGTAATGTTGTGGGTGTCATTTTTGACAAATCTATGTGTTTTAACAGTCATGCTAAATCTGTGGATGCAGCTGCAAGGCTTTTGTCTAAAACCAACAGGAGATCGCACATTACTCCTGTGCTTAAGGCTCTTCATTGACTTCCAATTGGTTTTAGAGTACATTTTAAAATTTTAACCATTACTTACAGAACCTTGCATTCTCAAGCTCCCTCTTACATCCAGGATCCGTTGCATGCACACATTTCTGGTCGCTCTCTGAGATCTTCTGGCCAAGACCTTGGACCTTGGATCCTGTGGAAACTTTTAGAAAACACCTTGAGACACATCTTTTTAGACAAGCTTTTAACTAGCCATATAGTTTTGTATTTTAAGTGTTGTTGTTGTTATTTGTTTTATTTTATTCTATTTTTTACTGTGAAGCACTTTGTGACCCCTCTTGTCGGTGAAAGGTATATATAAATAAAGGTATATATAAATAAAGGCATATAAATAAAGTTTACTTACTTACTTGTTTGTCCATCTCTCCTAATTTACTTTCTTTATCAAATGTTCATGGGTTTAGTTGGGTTTCTGCTCCGAAAGTAGTCTTAAAGAGCTATTTTAATTGTTTTTTTTTAAAATAGCAAATTTCCATGCTGCCTCCTACCACATGGCGCCACCGGAGTCTTCCTTCACAGACATTTTTAACACCTCACTGGAGACATGCCATGTGCCAGCCTGCTTCAAAGCCTCCACCATCATCCCTGTCCCCAAAAAACCAAGGACCACAGGGCTAGACGACTTCAGACCGCCCTGGCCTCTGTGGTAATGAAGTCCTTTGAACGCCTTGTGTTGACCCACCTTAAATCCATCACAGACCCACTCCTGGACCCCCTGCAGTTCGCCTACAGATCTGTAGATGATTCAGTAAACATGGCCCATCAGTACATCCTCCAGCACCTGGACACCCCAGGAAACTACGACAGGATCCTGTTTGTGGATATCAGCTCTGCTTTCAACACCATCATCCTGGCCCTGCTGCAGCTGAACATGCCTGACTCCACCTGCAGGTGGATCACAGACTTCCTGACAGACAGGAAGCAGCACGTGATGGTGGGAAAACATGTCTCTGACTCCAGTACCATCAGCACCGGTTCCCCTCAAGGCTAACGTTCTTTCCCCCCCATCTCTTCTCCCTGTACACCAACAGCTGCACCTCCAGTCACCGGTCTGTCAAGCTCCTGAAGTTTGTGGATGACACCACCCTCGTTGGGCTCATCTCTGGTGGGGATGAGTCCACCTACAGGTGGGAGATCAACCATCTGGTGACCTGGTGCAGCCAGAACAGTCTGGAGTTCAACGCTCAGAAGACAGTGGAGATGGTCATGACAGTCCAAACATGCCTGGAGGTTTACAGAGCTTTAGTTTTTGCCTGTAAGCAGGGATCAGATGGACCATCATGTGATCAGTGTCCCAGTGGAGCGCGTGTGACGGCATGATAGGCACTGCTAACTGTGGTGTAGCAGTGATCCAAAGTGTTCCCCTCTCTGGTTGGACACTTAATAAACTGTCTGTATTTGGGGAGTTCTTGGCTGAGAATTCCCCTGTTAAAGTCACCGAGAACAATAACAAGGGAGTCCAGGTTTGTCTGCACCACACACAGTATCCGGTCGGCCAGCATGCTCTGTGCGTCCTGAACGTTGGCGTGCAGCGAAATGTAAACACCGGCCAGAGTAAATGAAGCAAACTCACGTGGGGAGTAAAACGGTTTACAGTTAATGATGAAATTCCAGATCAGGAGAACAGTGCTGCTGAATCACTGTCACGTCGGTACACCAGCCATTGTTAATATAAAAACAGACACCTTCACCTTTTGTTTTGCCGGAGAGTTCTGTGTCGCGGTCCGCTTTGTAAAGTTGGAAGCCTGCCAGCTGCAGCGTGGAGTCCAGTATCAGCTCACACAGCCACGTCTCTGTGAAGCACAGAACAGAAGATGAATAAAAGTCTCTGTTTTTCCCCACCAGAAGCTGAAGTTCGTCCAGTTTGTTGCACAGTGAGCGCACGTTGGAGAGAAATATTGCCGGTAGCAGTATCCGCCAGCGAAGCACACACTACATCCAATGTAGAGGATGGTTTTTACAGTCTAGTATAGACATGGACTTACGGAGAACCTGCTGTTCAAAGATAGCAGTCAGGGGAGTCTGTGGGACACCTTCCCAGCCACCTTCACAATATTGTTTAGGTGTTTTTTGTCCCTAATGTTCAGGTTTCCATACCATGCAATCATAGAAAAAGTAAGAAGAGATTCATTAAAAGACTAAAAGAATAAAACACATCATTGTCTTTTCAACATCGAGAACATTTAACGTCCTGAGGAATTACAAACGTTGCTGACCCTTCTTACAAATTGCATCAGAATTAGCATCAAATTTCAGGTCACTATCAATGATTGTTCCTGGATATTTATACTGTTCTACAAATTCAATACCGGTTCCTTTAATGAAGGTCTGAGACGGTGATTTGGATGATTTCCTTCTAAAATCTATGATCATATCCTTGGTGTTTGTAGTATTTAATTGGAGGAAGGCCTCATCACACCATTTAACAAATTCATCTACCACCGGCCCGTGCTCAGATTCAGTCTTGTTAAGCAGGCTGATGATAACTGTATCATCAGCAAATTTCAGGATGTGCCTGTCCTCATGCTGGCTTCTACATTGGTGTAGAGAATATACAGCAGAGGGGACAGGACACAGCCCTGAGGAGAGCCAGTGGAGGAGGAGCACTGATCTGACAGAAAGCCATTTACTCTCACCCTCTGAGACCTACACGTTAAAAAAAGCTATAATCCAGCCCACAAAGTTAACATCAAGATTAAAATAAATGAGCAATTTCCTAGCTAAAACATGTAGCTGGATAGTATTAAATGCCGATGAAAAATCCAAAAATATAAGTCTAGCATGCATACCAGGACTTTCTAGATGACTGTGCAGGAAGTAAGTAAGTAATGTGATTTTGGCATCCTCTACTCCCATCCCAGCTCTATATGCAAACTGCATGGAGTCCAGAGCCTCCTCCACCATTTCCAATACCCCTTTACCAATTCCCCTTTAACCAACCTCTCGAAAGATTTCATAACCAGTGATGTCAATGCCACTGGTCTTAAGTCATTTAGCTCTTTTGGGTTTCCACATTTTGCCACTGGAACAACAATGAACTCCTTCCACACCTTTGGAACCTTTTGCTGCTCCAAAGACATCTTAAGAATAAAACAGAACACATCACAAAGCTGCTCTGAACAGCTCTTGAGCAGTCTCCCTGTAATACCATCTGGCCCTGGGCTCTTATTTATCTTATTTTTCTGAAAAACTGCCATAACATCCTGAGGATTAAACATCAGATTTGTCTTTGTGGGGAGGGCAGACTCTCTGCATATTTCCCTGAGGTCATCTGCAAAATCCTCTGTATCAAATCGTGAATAAAACGTATTAAGTGCATCAGCTAAGTCTTTGTTACCATCATAACCTGCAATGTTAAATGACTTGTTTTCTGGTTTTTGCTAGACTGTCATTTTTCTCATTCTATCCCAAGCTGACGCCAAGTTATTGCTGCTTAAATTCTCCTCTAACTTTTTTTTTTATTGTAACTTGGCCCTCCTAATTTCTGCTGACCTCTCCCCTAGCCTCTCTTCTTAGTGTACTCCTCTGTAGGAGGGCCCCTTCCTGTCTTCATTTCATTGTTTCTCTGTTGGCTGCAACCAATGTCAGAGCCATTTCATTGTGCTTTTGTAAACTGATATCATCCTACAACGGAGACAAATTAAAGCAATAAAGCCTTGAACATTTGTACTTATAAGATAAGACAGTAAGCCTACGTACTGCTTTGAATTATGTTTTTATATTTATTTGCTCTCAAGTCCACCTGGGGTTGCAGTTGCAAAATTCAGGCTAAAATTGTCATGCATCTGAACTCAGACACATGCAGACACTGGGAGAAGATGCAACTGAAATAATATGTATTTGAAAATATAAGTAAGTAATTCCATTTTATATCTGGGGACGCAACAACATTGCTAAAAATAAGTCTGACGGGCCAAGAAACACAAGCACTCAGATGATCAGAGGCTCCCAAGTAGCTGAGCCTAAATGGAATATTCATAACAGACATATATTACATACAGCACAAGCGGGAGATTAGGGTAAACGTACACAAGATTTCACAACACACGTTTATCAATGTTTTTATTTATTTACCACTGGAGAGCCTGAATGTCTACAGCATAGTTTGTGTGAAATGCAGCCATTACTTTTCTAAATATCTCGGCCTAATGGTGGTGCTAGAGGAAAGGTCAAAGGGTCATTAAAACATTAGGACCATTACAATCTATAGACAATTATGATTGATATCAGCTTCATCACATGGCATGAGCTTCCAAGTTCACCCCCATCTCTGCCTGTTTTACCTCAGACCCCTTCCTCCATCCCTTCATGTCTTCCCACAGTCTTTATGTGACCTTTAGTCTGTCTATTGTTCTGTATGTGGGCCAAGAGGAACCGGTCATCTGCTTACTGAACCAGTATTTAGGAAAACTAGGCCATGCTTAATTATGGACTGTGTGTGTGTGTGTGCAAGATATGAACCATATGTTGTTCAGTATTAATCCCATAAGGATATCCTGTTTTAGGATTATGGATAAGGAGCATATGCATCTGGACTGTTGCATAATCATGTATGTAATAATGCAATGCACAGTAATATCTGGTCTGATAAAATGCTGGTTTTAACCCACTGAAACCCACTTTTACATTTTTGAACATCTTTCATCTTGTGTCATTAGTCACTGTCAAACTTCATTATTCGTTTGGGATGAATACTAAAAATATGAAACCAAGAGGAGTTTCACATTGATGTACAGGGCTGCAATGCTCTTTGTAAGTTGGAGCTGACTTCTCTTATTAGTTAATTTAATCTTGTCCACAGACTACAGGCTTACCTCTGGCTTTTATGAAAGAGACAGATATTTTCTAACGCAGTTGTTCTCTTTTCTTTAACAAAGAAAAAAAAATGTAAGAACCCTCAGGAAGACCACCAGAAGAGGGATCTCCTTCCCTGGACAGGAAATGGATGTATGTGCAGAATAGACAAAGATAGCTCAATTACAATATAGAAAATCGAGATGTCAAAATTATAGATAGCTTGTAAACATGAATGAATCTCCTTGAGGATGAAGATCCAGATACAAACATCTGGAATGAGGCACCAAGAGGCAGGGAAGAAAGAAAGGTCGCAGGACGGCCTTTCCAATTACAGGACAATAACCTATTTCACCCGTCAGTCAGAGGAGGTATAGTAGGTGGATCCCATGTGACTATTCTCTAAGCACCATGTTTGACTTTAACTTAGGTCTAAAAAAATTCAATAAAAACAATTCAATTCAATTGCAAATGTGTGCAGTGCAAATGGAATAGACAACAGGTGGAAATTAAAGGCAATTAGCAAGACACCCCCAATAAAGGAGTGGTTCTGCAGGTGGTGACCACAGACACCACCAATATGTAACCCATATTCTATGAGTATAGGCACAGCCCTCTAAGGCTATCGCTATTAGGTTTACCCCTTCCACTGAGAATTTTAGTCTACGCCCACCCACAGCGTGGGCCTCTCCTACGTCTGCACCTTGTATATATACAACATTGAGACCCAGCCTTCGGCTCCCTATTTTCTTCAGCACTGAGCTTGAAGTCTAAAGAGCATAGAAGACAGAAGAGAAGAGGAAGGAAAAGAGTAATCTCCTGCAGCGAGAAGAACGAAGTCTTTTGACCTGCCGGTTAGAGCGGGGCGAGGCGATGCCACTTCCGTCTGGCTGTGCGAGGTCTGCAAGACGGGCTTCATCCTGCCGGGGGATATCCATCCCCGATGTGAGGCTTGCCGAGTCACGCTGCCTGTACTGCGCTCTCCTCTCCTCCAAGGAGCGTCAACGGCGGGCGGATAACTTCGCCGTCCTCGACGAGGAAGTGTGGCAGCCCACACACTCGCTGGACAAAGTGATGGGGATGCTGTTGCCGGAGGAGCAGGAGTCGGACGACTCCGCCCTCTCCCCCCACGGGTCCCCCAGTCGCTCCCCTCTCCCCCCGTTCCAACCTTCAGAGAACATCGACCAGGAATCTGGCCTTCATGAGGGCAATCCCAGCCATCCATCGGCGGCCTCGTCAGAGAGCTCCCCGCCATCATACAGTGGGCCTCCGCCTGCTGCCACCTGCTCGTTCCCCCAGCCCAGGAGTTCGGCCCACCGGATGAAATGGACGGTGTTCTCGCCTTTAGACAGCCGGCTAAGCGAGATCCGGTCTGGCTGCACTTTCCCCCGATTAAGCGGTACCAAGAGTACCAATGTACCCGAAGGTTCTCCGGGCCCCGGTCTCCACCTACGTTCCCATCACTAAGGTGGAGGGGTTCTCGGATCTGGGGTTTCCCCCAGTCCCCCCCCCATGGAACCTTCCCTCACCACCTTCTTCGGGGTTAAGCCAGGCAGCACAGTGGTTGGGCCGCATTGCAGACAGAACCCACCAATGCGCCTTCCAGAACTCCGCCAACAACGTCTCCCTCATCGCGTCCTCCTTCACCAAGCTGGCGGCTAACTCCTCCACCATTTCGGAGGAGGAGAAGGAGGAAATTAGCATGGGGGCTAGCGCACAGCTCACCGAGTGCACCGCCTCAGCAGTCACCGCTGCCCGGATGGCCGTCTGGCAGACCCAGATCCATCGGATCCTGTGGCTTCAACAGTCCGTCGTCCCAGAGGCTACGAGGAAAGAGCTGGTTGAGACCCTGGTTAGTTCCGGTCCCTAGTCAACACTGCGAGGTCCGCGGCTCAGGAGGCTGAGAGCATCAGGCAGCATGTGGGATGGGCTCGTCCTCCTTCTCGCCCTTCCCGCCCCCTGGCTCGTCGGCGGGACCAACGCGACCGGCAGAGAGACCGTCAGCGCCACGGCCCGAGGCTGCTGCGGCTTCAACTCCCTATGCTGTCCCCCGTCCCTCTCCACCGGTGGCTCTAAGTTGTGGGCCTCACTGGACCTTGGTTCTTAGTGCTGAAGAAAAGGCACTTGGGAGCCGAAGGCTGGGTCTCACCGTTGTATATATACAAGGTGCAGACATAGGAGAGGCCCACGCTGTGGGTGGGCGTAGACTAAAATTCTCAGTGCCGCGCAGGCGCACGGAAGGGGTAAACCTAATAGCGATAGCCTTAGAGGGCTGTGCCTATACTCATAGAATATGGGTTACAGTACGTAATCCCAGATTCGCTACCTTTTATCTGCGGAGCGTAGAGCCGTGTCTGGGATGCTTCTGGGAATCGCTGCGGCCGCATCTGGTGGACTCACAAACATTGACTAGAATAGCCGCCCTCAAAATGAAGCAGTCTAAATATATATCAGGCTTTACAGCTGTTTCTAAGGTTCTAGAGTTTGTGCCAGTTGAGGACAGGTCTTGGTGAATTTTATCATTAAATAAGCTCATGAAGTTTGTGAGTTTCTGTGTTATACCATGGAGGCACCCGCCTTTGTTTTATTATCTTCTTTTTTAGAGAAGCAACAGAATATTTTGGGACTGATTTATTTGGGAGGGCCTGAAATTAGCACAGGAGTCCACTACATTGAGACATCGTAATGAATAAAAAGCTGATGGAATTACTTCCTTAAATTAGCTACAGCACTATCAGATAGACATCTTGTCTAGAAATTTTTGCCTAATGGCGTGTAGTTCAGCAGTAGGAACTTAAAAGTTAGTAAAGGGGCTATATGTAGTTTTTCAATGAAATGACTTATTAATAAATCAAATTTTCATTACCTTATTGTCAGTGGGCTCAAAATTCACTTAGAAATTAAAGCTGCAAGCAGCTTTGGGCGGGCCCTCGCATGTGTAACGAGTCAAGGTATGACGTGGCCGTGTTGTCAAATTCTGGAGCTCTGCCTTTGCAGCTGTGAATTTGCTACGAGCTTCGGACACTGGTGTTATACATGACTTCCTTTGTCCCCTTTGTGGTGCTGCAGAGCACTTGGCGCTATGACTACAAGTTGATATTGACATGTAGATGTGTTCGGGGCGGGAAAGTTATGAAGCATGCAAAGTTTTGTACAGACTTGAGCATGTATAGTAAAGTTACGACGACTTCCTTTTTCACAGCAAAGCCACCCCACCAAGGATAAGCCATTGAAGGAACACGTACAGGCTTTACAACATGACATCATCAATGTGTTAAGAATTTTCAGAGATAGTTTTGAAGTACATATAGCCAACCTGCAAGAAGTGGTTCATCACAACATAAACGTAGTCACTTCCTGTTGCCAGCAGGTGGCACTGTGACTACGGGTGAATTTTGGCTTGTAGATGTGTTCAAAACAGGACTCTTATCAAACATGTAAAGTTTGGTGCAGATGTGAGCATGAAGACTGAATTTACAACAACTTCCTGTTTCATGGCAAATCATCAATTTTGGACACCACGCCACGGGCACGCCGTTCCACAAAAACTCACCGTTTTACAACTTTTAATCGTCAGTGGGTTTACAGTAGACACGGAGAATCTGAAGTCGATCGGACTAATTCTCTAGGAGTTCATTAAAAGTACGGAGCCCTCTAAATCATCCAAAAATGACTATACAGTTCAAAATGTCCGACTTCTTTTTGGGATTAGGGCATCGCACCAGGAGACTTTTTGGTACGTCTGGGCATGATACAAGTGCCACAGAAATTTAGTATATGTAGGTGAAATGTGCTGCGTGGGCTGCTTTGTTAAATGTTATTTCCTGTTGCCAGCAGGTGGTGATATGGCTTTGAGTGAATGTTGGCATGTGGATGTATTCAGGGCAGGACTCTTATTATACATATCAAATTTAGTGCAGATGTGAGCATGTACACTGAAGTTATTATAACTTACTGTTTCATGGCGAATCATCAATTTTCGACGCCACACAACGGGCACGCTATTCCACAAAAACTCACCGTTTGTACAACTTTTAATTGTTAGCATGTAGATGTGTTCAGGGTGTGACTCTTATTAAACAGCGTCCTGTGTCATGGCGAAGCGTGTAACTTCGCAGCCATGCCGTTAACTGCAAACTCACAAGTTTTACAACATGGCTTCATCAGTGTGTTAAGGGTTTTCTGGGACAGTTTTGAAGTTGATATGTCCAACCTGCTAGGAGTAGTACATTACAGCGTAAAACGTGTCATTTCCTGTTGCCAGCAGGTGGCGCTGACTTTGAGTGACTGATGGCATATGGATGTTTTCAGGGCGGGACTGTTATTATCCATTTCTAATTTGGTACAGATGTGAGATGTATGTTGAAGTTATAACAACTTCCTGTTTCTTGGCAAATTATTGATTTTTGACGCCACGCCATGGGCACGCTCATGGACGAAAACTCACCGTTTGTACAACTTTTAATCAGCAATGGGTTTAGACTGCACAGGGAAAATGAGGTCGATCGGATTATTCTCTAGGAGTTTGGTAAAGTATGAAGTGTGTAAATTGCCAAAAATTACCATTAAATCCAAAACTTCCTGTTGGGTATGGGTCATTCCTCCAAGAGACTTTTTTGTACGTCTGGCTACATGTGCCACAGAAATTTCGTTTAGGCATTCAGGCAGGGCAGCCAGCTAACACTACATTAGCTCGGACCTGCCGCTGTTTGCTTTGTAACATTCAATTTAGATTTATTACAAGGTACAAGGTAGTTTCTTAGTCATTATACAGCACAAGGCTGCATAACAAAACAAATTTTGTAGTTCCTTCATGCTATACACACACACACACACACAACATAATAAGTGTAGGCCTATATCAAAGTATGGTAACATATAAAATAAAATAAAACAGCATATACAAACATATTGTCTTTTTACTAATACTCAGGTACACTTCTCCACTGTCTCAGTCGCTGTAACTTATGTGACCCACATAATATACAAAACTTTGTTGCAATATCGCAGACATCTGGGGCAAGTAGTGGACTGCTGTGTGTGTTTGTACGTTTGCGTGTGTGTTAGAGAGGGAAATGTTGAATCACGTAATAACCAATGATTTCTCTCTCCCTCTCTCCGCCGGTAATGTTAGTTAATATATTAGATACCCCTACGAAGCTCAGATTATTACTCAAACCCTGGTTCAACCTGCAGCTGTTAAAAATATTACTGCAACGTTGCAGTAGGAGTTTACCTGTGTTTCCAGCATGTTCTGTGATGCGGTCTCCCAGTCTGTCTATAGACGCTGTCACACTGCGTTTTTTTCCGGGAGTACTGTGCAAATATGCAGCTCGCTGCAAAAAGGTACCAAGCCGGTGTTGAGCTGCCTCTGAAACGAAGTAAGTAGCGCCTGAACATGTCTGGAGAAAAGCCACAGCCGGCACGCCGGTGTGAGTTTATTGCAGGATTTCTGTATGAAAGTGGTTGTGTTTTGGATTATGCTTGCTCATGAGTTCGGGCAAGTACACACCTGGTTATAATCTTAAAACCACACCGCTAGCGGCCGCTGAAAACTCCCTAATTAACAACATTAGCACTAACAATTATCCCCTGGGCCATCCACAAATCAGGTCTGCTTTTGAGCCTTTCCAGGGATCCACATTTTTTGTTTTTTCGAAGTTGGATCTTCGGAATGCATACCACTTGGTCCAAGTGTATATCTTAATTACGTCATGATCTTATCCAATAACATGTCCAACCATGATAGCCAGGTCCTCCAAAGTTTGCTAGAGAACAGGGGCATTTCCAGGCTCTTGAAACAATGGGGGCTTAGCCCAGCCCAGAAATCTTTCATGTTTTGAAAGATTTCAATGACAGTAAATGACCTCTACACAGTAACTCTAACATCTGTCTCATGTTCTAATAATAATTAACACTGATAATATTAACTGGGGGGGAGGGGTGTCCTCCCCCTGAAAATTTGGGCTTTAAACACTTAATTTCCTGCATTCTGGTGAATTTCTTTGCACCAATTTATTGAGGAAATGTCACGAGGGCCCGGCTGTGAGCCTGGTGCGAGTGTTGTGGATGTTTGTCTGGAGTGCGTGTGGTGAGCATGTTTTGTTTGTCTCTGCTTGGCTCTCTCTCTCTCCAGTATGGGAGCTGTGGGCGTGTCTGCTGTGGGCTCACTCACACACACGCACTCACCTGAGACTCATCCTCAATCAGCGCACCTGACCTGTGTTCACAATCAGTCACGGCTCAAATAGGAGGCTCAGACATCAAGTCCCAGCCGGATTGTTGAATCTCCATGTGTATGTTGTATCAGCCCCAGCCAACCTTAGAATCTGTCTTGCATCGTGAGAATTGTTTGCATCAGTCTAACCTTTGTTTCTCTCTGTCTCAGAAGACCTCCACCGCCTTAGCAAACCGCCAGCCTGTAAGCTCTCAGTTCTGCCCGCAGCCTGGACACTTCCCCGCTCTCGGATTTCCCCCCTACCCTGGATCTGGGAGAGAGCCTCAGCCTCGAACCTCTGACTTCCCCTGCTCATTCTCTTCTGAATAAACTGTCTAACTCAGATCTGCGTTTGGGTCTGCTCTGCCTGAAAACCTGACAGGAAATGTTTGAGGTGACAATTCAAAATAAGTAGAATATAATGTAATATAATGCAGTAAGGCTGTCAGGCATTCTGTGTTGCTGTCATATGTTTCTCCTGTAGATGAACTTTTCTCATTTAATTTAATACCAGCTGAGTCTACATACATGCAGGCATGCCTGAAGTAGCCTAAAGTCTTTGTGCATGTGGCACCTTTTCACCTTAATGATAAATTAGCTTAATTAATTTGAATTTAGTTTAAAAAGAAATATTGATAAAATGTCCCCCCCACCAAGAAGATTTTGAGCATTAAACATTTAAATGTCTTTAAATTTTTTATAAAGGGAAGGCCAAAAGTTAAGTGGTAGTAAGATGTGATTAGGTCAGCCCAATGTCAGTATAGCCCTACGCTTTATGGGCTGATTGTTGGCCCACTTATTTAAAAATCAGTTAGGCCTGTATAAATGGCCTAAATAATTTACATAACACCGGCCCTAAAGGTTCGTCGGCCGGTTGCCTATGCCAGATTACCAGTCCACCCCTGAGGCTACCCATGTTAGACCGTCTAACAGACACAGTCTGGGACTGTAGCCTACTCAATGAGATGAGTGCACTGATCTTCATCAGAGGAAGAAAACCGAAACTGAAAACACTTCAGACGGCAGTATCACCACAATTCCACACAAATGTTCCACTGCGCTTCTGATAAAGTGCAGCTTACAGCCGCTTTAGAGGGAATGAAGCATCCTGGAGACAACTACTGTAAAACTGCAGTGTCTCACAGCGAGGGGGACAGAGACACCAGGATTCTCACTACTGTGCGGCAACTGTTAACCATTTTTGTTAATACATTGATTAGTCACTGACTGACAACATTTATATTTAAATATACTAATTACAATTTTGCAATTCAGAAGTCGCAGAGAAGCTGGGATTGGCTCCAGCCCCCCTGTACGCAGGATAAGCAGTTGACGATGGATGGATGGATGGATCTCTCTCTCTCTCACTCACTCACACACACACACACACAGCTAGTTTCCTGGGATACATCATCAAGAGCAGGAGTGTAAAGATGGATCCAAAGAAGATTAGAGCTGCAGAAGGGTGGGCCTGTCCTCACTCATGGTAAATGGAGCCGTATAGCGCCTTTCTAGTCGTCCGGCAACTCAAAGCGCTTTTACACTACGTCACATTAAAGCCCCCCTCAAGCGTATTTTGATATTTCATATTTTTCTGAGTCATTTCCTTACAATGTTGATTACCCACATAGTTCACCAAATATTTTTTGACAAATAGCTTAATTTTGTGCTCAAAGTTGTTAAAATGAGGTGGTGACGTATGACTATAGTAATTCCTTAAGTCATACGTCATTCTTCAAGCTTGCGCAGGCGCACTGTCATGCCTCGTTAAATCAGAGCATCAAATCGATAAACATCGTTGTGAGCTAGCTAACCAATTTATCATGTAATTTACTTAGAACTTACAGTAGGTATGTTCATTATGGCATCTGTGCGTGTGGTGTTGGAGGACAGATGACAGGCTGCACATTCACCTGCCACCGTCTTATACACAGTCTGCAACATGCATTTTACTGACGGCCGTTTTACCAATGCATCGGCGGAGGTGGCAACGGCATCTCCCAACAAAACAAGCCAGAGGAAACATCGAGAGAAGGACGAGAGCAGGGAGAAGAGTGAAACTAAAATAAGTTTGGACTAAAGGCGTTCCCACTCCCCAGCCTACTCCTGGCTAATGTCTGGTCGTTGGAGAGTAAAATTGAGGAAGTAAGACTAAGGCTCGCTCAGCAACGGGAAAGCAGAGACTGTTGTGTTCTCATTCTTTACAGAGACCTGGCTGCATAGCAGCGTACCTGAGGAAGCTGTCACACTTGACGGGAGGAGTTTATTCTGTGCAGACAGGACACTAGAGTCCGTTAAGACGAGGGGAGGAGGACTGTGTATCATAAATAAATGGTGCTCAAACGCACCTAAAGTGGATGGACAGTGTTTTTAATGTTGAGATATCGGCCATACTATCTGCCCAAAGAATTCTCCAGTGTTTTTGTCGTTGCTGTTTACATTCCTCCATATGCAAATTCAAAAAAATAGCCACATCAACCTTGAGGAAAATCTATCATCAGTGACATCATACATCAGCAAATGTGTTGATGATGTGGTGATCACTAAAACGATACAATCATTCCCCAATCAGAAGGCCTGGATGAATGGAGAGGTGAGAGCTCTATCCAGAGCCAAAACAGCTGCTTTTCGGTTGGGTGATAAAGCTTACAGCACCGCCAGAGCGAGACTGAAAGCTGGCATCAAGGAGGCAAAGCGGAGACATCAGCAGAGACTGGAGAGAGACCTCAACACCACCAAAGACATGTGGCAGGCCATCAAAAACATCAGAGGCTACAAAAGCAGGAGCTCCCCCATCATGTGTGAGGCCACAGTACCAGATGAACTAAACACCTTTTACGCTCACTTTGATCTCCTCAACAAAGAGTCAGCTGTGAAGTCTACTCCAGAGGACCGGCCCCTGTCAGTATCCACAGCAGATGTGAGGAGAGTCCTGCTGAGACTGAATATGAGTAAATAAGCTGGGCCTGATAACATTCCTGGCCGTGTACTAAAAACCTGAGCCGATCAGCTAGTTGATGTTGTTACTGACATTTTTAACATCTCACAGTCTCAGGAGAGGGTTCCCACCTGCTTCAGAATGCTGTTTGTGGATTTCAGCTCAGCATTCAACACAATCTCCCCATGACACTGAGCAGCAAACTCAGCACTCTGGGTTTAAATACAACACTGGATATTGGACTTCCTCACAAACAGACCCCAGTCAGTTCGGATTGGTGGACTCACCTCCTCCACTCTAGTGCTCAACACCGGAGCCCCCCAGGGCTGTGTGCTCAGCCCCCTCCTGTTCACGCTGTACACCCACGACTGCATCCCCCAACATGGAGAGGACTCTGTTGTGAAGTTTGCGGATGACACCACCATCATCGGCCGGATTTCAAACAATATCGGGAGGAAATTCATAATCTTGTAGAGTGGTGCTCAGAGAACAACCCACTGCTCAACGTCAGCAAAACCAAGGAGCTGATCATTGATTTTAGGAAGAAGGAGATAAAGACACACACTCCTGTCTACATCAGTGGAGCTGAGGTGGAGCAGGTGAACAGTTTCAGGTTCCTGGGAATAAACATCACAGAGAACCTGACATGGTCACCTCACATCTCCATGCTGGTGAACTGTATTTCTTGAGGAAGCTTAAGAAGGCCAAATTCCAATAGAATCATCCTGACTGGAAACATCACTAACATGGGATGTGCTCGGCTCAGGACCGGAGGGCTCTGCAGCGGGTGATTCAAACTGCTCAGAAGATCATTGGTACCCATCTCCTGAGCATCAGTGATATCAGTCAGGTGTCTACGCAGAGACCAAAGGATACTGAAGGACAGTACCCACCCAGCCACAGCCTGTTCACCCTGCTGCCTTCTGGGAAGAGATATAGAAGTTTCTGGTGCCGCACCACCAGACTGCAGAGCAGCTTTTCCCCCCAAGATATCAGACTCTTAAACTCTAATTCATCCTCAGCACTGCTCCAGTGATGGTAGTTTAT
>NC_060171.1:34683746-34691288 GCF_021292245.1 Micropterus dolomieu | reverse complement strand
ACAGTACCCACCCAGCCACAGCCTGTTCACCCTGCTGCCTTCTGGGAAGAGATATAGAAGTTTCTGGTGCCGCACCACCAGACTGCAGAGCAGCTTTTCCCCCCAAGATATCAGACTCTTAAACTCTAATTCATCCTCAGCACTGCTCCAGTGATGGTAGTTTATTTCTGTTTACCATTTTTCATAATTGATTTTGTATTAATGTTCTGCTATGTAGCAGAAGGGAGCTACAAAACTCAATTTCACTCTATAACTTGTTATATTGTGACAATAAACCTGCCTACCAATCCTCTATGGTTCATCTGCCAACGCCCTAAATAAACTTCAATACATCCAAAACTCTGCTGCCCGCCTCCTCACCTGCGCCCATGACCACATAACCCCTGCCCTCCAGAATCTCCACTGGCTCCCTGTTTACCAACGCAATCAGTATAAAGTCCTCCTCCTCACTCACAAAGCCCTCTATAACCGGGCCCCTTCCTACCTCACAGAGGTTACACCATTGCAGCCCCCTCACTCTGGAACTCCTTACCCATACTCGTCTGTGACTGTACTGACCTGGACACATTCAGATCACTTACCAAAACCTACCTCTTTGTATTAGCCTCCACCCTGGAATAATACTACATTTCACCTGCTGTTATTTGCTAGTTTTATGATCTCGCTCACTTTGTGTATTTGTATTTATTTATGTATTGTATCGATTTTATTGCTTCACTTGTTTTTAATGTACTTAATGTACTGGTTTTGCTGTAAAGTGTCTTTGAGTATCCTGAAAAGTGCTATAGAAATAATAATAATAATAATAATTATTGTTATTATTATTATTATATATTATAAGCCAGGCACAAACCGGCACCACTGCTGGGGCATCTCTTAACTTACTGAAATTTTAAGTAAAAATTTTAAGTAAAATTAGTTTGATATTTCATTTCAAACTATGATGCTATCCAAGATAACCATTTAATGTGATTTGTAATGAATTTCAAAAGAAGAAAGTCACTAGCTAGCCTCAGAAGCAAATGACCAGCAAAACCAGTAGCTAATCCAGTGGGTATGCTAGCCCTGGCATGCTAGTTAGCCTCGGAAGCTAATGAGCAGCCAAGCCAGTAGCTGATCTAGCAGGTTGATCATTTTGGACTGTCTGTCTC
Source organism: Micropterus dolomieu (assembly GCF_021292245.1). Lineage (NCBI taxonomy): Eukaryota > Metazoa > Chordata > Actinopteri > Centrarchiformes > Centrarchidae > Micropterus > Micropterus dolomieu. The sequence goes on along the minus strand of NC_060171.1, from coordinate 34,690,137 downwards.
TCTCCCTTCAGTCAGTAGACATCCAGCAGCAGCTGACTTTCCTGCTGTCCAGATCTCCTAGTCTGGAGGAGCTCTCACTGGAGGCCAGTGGACTCAAACTGTAAGTTTAAAAAAAAAGTGCCATTATGCAAATCAATGCAGTCAGCTTGCCATCTGTAGAAACAGGTGGGTAGTGTCATTTATGAACGATTTTGAATAATGTTTACATGACTTGTGAGTAACAAGTAGTCTCAGTGAGCGATTCATTCATTTTCACACGTGTGGATGGTCTTGGACAGCTGCATAGGCTTATTCAGTAGAGGACAGAAACAGAAATTATTAGTTCGTCACTCAAAACTATGGGTCTTGGGCATAAGAGGAGGTAGCGTTGGAGCATGGGGGCGGCCAGCCCAGGGCCCCAGCTGGGTAGGGGGGCCGCAAAGTCTACGTCAGATGATTGTCGACACGGCTGGACAAGAGAGCTGCATGCAGTTCACTTCCAGGAAAAGAATTGTTTCTGACCCTCCAAAGGCATGCCAACTGGTGTTTAACAGAATCTTTGGTCTCACCATAGGCATTGCCTGTTGCTTAGCTTGGTGAAGTTTTGTTATAGTAGTATGTAAGTTATCGTTGGCTGGTCTGGTAGTATACTCATGATTTCTTTATTTGAAATATGAGAAAAGTAGTTGTCTTGCTCAAAGGGAGCAAGTGCTGTTTTTGTGCTGTGTCTTAACCAATCATATGACATCTTGACTGTATCAGCAGAGGATTCAGGTCACAAGTCACTTGCATCTTTGCACCTACTTGGTTTTCATATGGTTTGAATTGGTTGTGGCACTGGGACTGTATAGGATAAAGACACAGAATGATCAAGAAGTGAATTTGTGCATTATACTTTGTCAACTGAAGCAAACAAAGCAAAAAATGTAGCCTTCAGTGTTTGAGAACCGCACTCTTTTTACATCACCAACAAGAGAGCTACAGCGCTGCACTAACTAGTTAAAATGAACGAAATGAACACAATTACTCCAAAAAAGATTTGCTCACTTTACTAACCGAGATTTAAAGCTCCGAGAGAGTAAAAAGACTTACATTTCCCATCACTGCAGGTGGGAGTTTCTTTCAAATGAGGCAGCAAATAGTGAGTTGTTGGTATTTTGGTGGTGAGGTCTTAGATTTTTTTTCACTAAGAATGAAGAAGAGCACACACTTAAGGCATCCCAAATAATCCCAAATCACGCGGACAAAACACCCAATAAAGAGGGAGGGATAGAAAACCAGAGACAACCCACGGATAGAAATGAATGAAAGAGTAGGGGAAATTAATAAATAGAATAGTTAAACTTATAATTAAAGTCAAACACTTTAAGCTATGAGTGCAAAGTTTTTGCAGCTGCATTTATACATTTTTTGTGACTCAAATATGAGTTATTATTATATATTATTGGGACCACTACCAGATAGCTCACTGTGGTCACATGGACAGTTAAAGGATTTAATCATTTGGTGAAAAGGGGTAAGGTACTGGCAAACTTAAAGGCACTCTCTGGTGATGTCATTTTCCTCCAAGAAACTCTGTGATCCGTTTTGCACCTACATGAACCAAACAAGGTGTGCCTTGAGATGCCCACACAGTCCGTGTACACACTTTGCATCATTTTTCATTTTGTGCTGACCATTTTCTCCTGGTCTTTGGGCTTGCACATTTAAAATAGGTCCCAAAGCGTGTCATGATTGCTGTCCAAGGTACAGTTCCTGGGACCCCGAGCAGATTCTTGCTACTACTTGGAGAGATTGCAATCATTACAGCTGACTAGTTTTGCCATTTTAAACATGAATATTACTTCTAATTTACAGTATGGTTTACAGGCATTGACTGAGGTTGAGAAGTAACTTTGTTATTCTGCTGCAGAGACTTTGCAATTAAAATGGCAGCTGCCTTGCGGGAGCACACCTCCTCTACCCTGCAATCCATCAACCTCTCAGGAAATCCAATCGAAGACAAAGGTGGGTTTTTTAGATATCACATCTGAGTAGTGTTGTAGTCAAGACCAAGACTTTTAGGGGCTAAGACTAAGACCAGTGCCCACATTACATGTCACACAATAAAATGTGGAACAAGATCATAGGTTAAAATTGATCTGAAAGATCCACATTCTCATTAAAACACCTACATACAAACATTAAGAGCTGAAATCAACTTAAGCATCTTTATTCAGCACTTCTTTTCCATGTTAACCATCCACTTAACACTATAGCTGGGCGATATGCGTACCAATGATCTTCTGAGCAGTTTGAATCACCCGCTGCAGAGCCCTCCGGTCCTGAGCCATGCACATCCCATGTTAGTGATGTTTCCTGTCAGGATGATTCTATTGCTCCTCTGTAAAAACTGACGGGAATTTGGCCTTCTTAAGCTTCCTTAAGTCGTTTCTGAGCTTTCTTCACCAGCATGGAGAGATGATGTTTATTCCCAGGAACCTGAAACTGTTCACCTGCTCCACCTCAGCTCCACTGATGTAGACAGGAGTGTGTGTCTTTATCTCCTTCTTCCTGAAATCAATGATCAGCTCCTTATATGACATTAAGTATCATGTCAGTGAGTGAGCATGCACAATACTGGATACTGAGCCCGGGAACTGGCTCACTTAAATGGAATATAGCAATCATTAATGTTATTTATTCCAGCTGTGCTGTTCCTGTTTTGACAAGTCAAAATATCTGCTGTGAAAAGAGTCAAGGAACGGCGACTTCAATCATATCAGTCACTCATTTTAAATGAACGTTATTGATTTAATATTTCTTGTGCATAAAGGGTACTTTAGAACAGCCAACATGTTTCCTGGATTGTAGATATATTTTGTGTGTGTTGTGTTTGCGTTGCTAGGTGTAATAGCTCTCAGTCAGGAGTTGGGGAATCTAGCTGAAGGACTCAAGCACCTTTCTCTGTCCCGGGTATCAATGACTGCTAGAGGTACACACACAAACACATGGACATACACAAACTACACATTTTACAACAACACACTTTAGTCTGTATTTTATTTTATTTTTATAAACCAGGAGGAAGAGCAGTATGGAGGGTGGAGGGTATAAATAGGTGGTGGATGTCACCTGGACAGTGTACTATCTGACATCATACACCTGCATTTACCTTCTCCTACTCCTAATTCTCCGACTTCTGTCCTGCAGTTTTCCATCCTGCTCTTCCTTCTCAGAATGATCAAAGATTGAAAGGGTTGTGGTTTTTGGGATCTGTAGCCTACAGCCATCAATGAAATTTCAAACTAAATGCAATGATTTCACAAAATTGCCTTTGCATCCAATAATCCTCCTTGAATACCATGATTGCCATCTCTTCATGGTCTTTTTCCAGGTCTTGGCTGTCTGAGTCAGGTTTTATCCTCCACTCAGATGTTATCAGCATCTCTGACCCACCTCGATTTGTCTGGTAACCCAGGCAGTCTGGTTACTGAAGAAGCCACGGTACACTCTGCTCTATGTGTGTGTATGTTTCATATCAAATGTTGTGGATTGAAGATTATTTTACATACAAATAATACCCACGTAGATACACATACAATGCACATACTGTATATATAAATCCAGAAGTGGAGCTGTAATTCAAAAAAGGCTTTGTCCAGTTTTCTTGTAACAAATGTAACAATGTAACTTTTTACTTAAATTGTTTTTGCAAGTCTGGAGTCAACTATAGGGTTTAATTGTTTCAAGTCAGGTCACTTCTGGGTATGAATGAATATGAATTCCTGTTGGATCTATTGTATCTGTTTTAATATCTATATACGAAAAAGCTGAAAGTCCTGGTATATATACAGGGAGGGATCTTCTACATAATCCAGTTATTTTGTGAAAATAAGATGAATCAATGTACTTTCCAGCAACACTTTAATTGTGCACTCCACAGCAAACCATGCTTACACAGTATGCGTATTTATTATGTGTGTTTGGTGTGTCTTCCAGTTTCTCTTCAAGTTCTTGTCGAGTACTAACTCTTTATCTCATCTGGACCTCAGTGATACCAACTGCCCTCTGGACACGGTCAGTGAGAGACAGTTTAAACAAATGTTGTATCCGCTTCCCTGCCCTAAGGCTGTTTGATTTCACCTGAAGGAATAGTTTGGAACATTCAGCTTTCACATGATATCAGAATAACATTCAAAGATGGTTAACAGAACCTAATTACCTATTACTTTCTAACTTATGCGGTATAATTAGGCAACATAATATGACAAATGGTTCAAATAAATAGTGCCGTACTAAATGGAGTTAGTATAGTAAACATTTTCAACAATGACTCCTACTGTGTCGGATTACTCTGACACTACTGTAAAAAAAAATGGGGAGGGCCCTGCAAATTGCATTAGGAAATTTGAAAATGAAGGAATTAAAATTTAACAAAACTATGCTCAGCTCATACAGTGGCTATAGTAAAAGTATTTTGAAGTATTAATTTCCTGAATTTTACACTGAAATGAGATATGTAACATGAATATTGACCTGTCAGTCAGTTTGAGAGTGACAGCATGTTCTAATCCTGTATTTTCAGTTTTAATTCTGGGGCTACCTTCGTGTATAAATTTAGACTGTGATTTCAAGTATTACGCAGGATAAGCGGTTGACGACGGATGGATGGACTTAAGTATTATCTGCTTATTCATAATCACAGAAACTCCATTCAAACCTTATATTAAAATATTCTACATCTTTTCATGCAATGAGGTCTGTTCAACATTTAAATCCTATTCATACTAATTAGACCCTTTCCCTTGTTTCCAAGTCTTCATAGACCTTCACACAAACTTAAGTCTAACAAAACTATGTCTGCAGTTTAGCTCCCAGCCATTTTAAACCCGCACATCAACCTCTCCTCACCTGAAACCGCAGTGCTTCAGCGTCAGGTGAGGGAGAGCCCAGTATGCGCTGCACAGTTTCCGGTCAGGGTTAGCTGCAAGTTGCCTCGTGTGTTTGCTTTAGCTATTCATAATGGTCCCCTTCTGCCATTCTTCTTGATAGCATCTTTATAAACATTGTTTGTTTATCAAACGGGTGAGGTTTTTAGAACCTTAATGATGAGTCTCTTGGTCTTTGCAATACCATCTACCATGTTGAAAGTGGTGCCTTGTGATTGGATGAATTTTGATTGGATGTCAGTGTTTCTATCGTTCATCGAACCTTCAGAATAGCTCCCCCAGATTTCTTTTACAGGTGAAACTCGAAAAATTAAGCATATCGTGCAAAAGTTCATTTATTTCAGTAATTCAACTTAAAAGGTGAAACTAATATATTATATAGACTCATTACTTGCAAAGTGAGATATTTCAAGCATTTATTTGATATAATTTTGATGATTATTGCGTACAGCTTATGAAAACCCCAAATTAAAAATCTCAGAAAATTAGAATATTGTGAAAAGGTTCAGTATTGTAGGTTCAAAGTGTCACACTCTAATCAGCTAATTAATCCGAAACACCTGCAAAGGGTTCCTGAGCCTTTAATTGGTCTCTCAGTCTGGTTCAGTGGAATTCACAATCACGGGGAAGACTGCTGACCTGACAGCTGTGCAGAAAACCATCACTGACACCCTCCACAAGAAGGGAAAGCCTCAAAATGTAATTGCAAAAGAAGTTGGATGTTCTCAAAGTGCTGTATCAAGGCACATTAATAGAAAGTTAAGTGGAAGGGAAAAGTGTGGAAGAAAAAGGTGCACAAGCAGCAGGGATGACCGTAGCCTGGAGAGGATTGTCAGGAAAAGGCCATTCAAATGTGTGGGGGAGCTTCACAAGGAGTGGACTGAGGCTGGAGTTACTGTATCAAGAGCCACCACACACAGACGGGTCCTGGACACGGGCTTCAAATCAAGCCGCTCCTGAACAACAAACAACGTCAGAAGCGTCTTACCTGGGCTAAAGAAAACAAGAACTGGTCTGTTTCTCAGTGGTCCAAAGTCCTCTTTTCTGATGGGAGCAAATTTTGCATCTCATTTGGAAACCAAGGTCCCAGAGTCTGGAGGAAGAACGGAGAGGCACACAATCCAAGATGCTTGAAGTCCAGTGTGAAGTTTCCACAGTCTGTGTTGGTTTGGGGAGCCATGTCATCTGCTGGTGTTGGTCCACTGTGCTTTATTAAGTCCAGAGTCAGCGCAGCCGTCTACCAGGACATTTTAGAGCACTTTATGCTTCCTTCAGCAGACGAGCTTTATGGAGATGCTGACTTCATTTTCCAGCAGGACTTGGCACCTGCACACACTGCCAAAAGTACCAAAACCTGGTTCAATGACCATGGGATTACTGTGCTTGATTGGCCAGCAAACTGGCCTGACCTGAACCCCGTAGAGAATCTATGGGGCATTGCCAAGAGAAAGATGAAAGACATGAGACCGAACACTGCAGAA
>NC_060171.1:34677533-34683646 GCF_021292245.1 Micropterus dolomieu | reverse complement strand
TACCAGATGAACTAAACACCTTTTACGCTCACTTTGATCTCCTCAACAAAGAGTCAGCTGTGAAGTCTACTCCAGAGGACCGGCCCCTGTCAGTATCCACAGCAGATGTGAGGAGAGTCCTGCTGAGACTGAATATGAGTAAATAAGCTGGGCCTGATAACATTCCTGGCCGTGTACTAAAAACCTGAGCCAATCAGCTAGTTGATGTTGTTACTGACATTTTTAACATCTCACTGTCTCAGGAGAGGGTTCCCACCTGCTTCAAGACAGCCACCATAGTTCCTGTACCTAAAAGGTCTGCAGTGTCTAGTCTGAACAACTACCGCCCTGTGGCTATCACCCTTCTGATGAAGTGCTTTGAGAAACTGGTTCTTCAGCACATAAAGAACAACATCCCAGCCAGCCTGGACCCTCACCAGTTTGCTTTCAGAACCAACAGATCCACAGAGGATGCCATCTCCACTGCCCTCCTCTCAGCCCTCACACACCTTGAGAAAAACAACACCTACATCAGAATTCTGTTTGTAATTTCAGCTCAGCATTCAACACAATCTCCCCATGAAACAGCAAACTCAGCACTCTGGGTTTAAATACAATACTGGATATTGGACTTCCTCATAAACAGACCCCAGTCAGTTCGGATAGGTGGACTCACCTCCTCCACTCTAGTGCTCAACACCGGAGCCCCTCAGGGCTGTGTGCTCAGCCCCCTCCTGTTCACGCTGTACACCCACAACCCACCACCACCATCGGATGGTTTTCAAACAACGATATCGGGAGGAAATTCATAATCTTGTAGAGTGGTGCTCAGAGAACAACCTCCTACTCAATGTCAGAAAAACTAAGGAGCTGATCATTGATTTTAGGAAGAAGGAGATAAAGACACACACTCCTGTCTACATCAGTGGAGCTGAGGTGGAGCAGGTGAACAGTTTCAGGTTCCTGGGAATCAGCATCACAGAGAACCTGACGCCACGAGGGGACAAGGAGGTGCTTTGCCCCCTCAGTTGTATTTTCTGTGCCCGCCCCGTTAAAGTTTTATGAATTCTATAGAAAAATTTCTGAAGCATTCGTCGTAAGTGTCATAAAGACGACAGCTGCCCACTGAAAACACCTTCTTAACATTCAAGCTAGTTTGCTTGAAAAATAGTTACGTAGCAGCAAGAATATTTCACTATTGCGTAAGCTAGTTTGCTTAGCCAAAAAGCAGTCAGGATGAATATCAGAACATGGCTAGGTACAAAAAAAAAAAAAAAAAACACCATACAGAATTCAGCTGAGGCCAGTAGCCCCAGCAGCAGCAAACAAATTGCTGAGCCCGAACTTAATCTGCTAGCTCCACCAGCCAAGGATGTTAGCACAGCGGCGACGGAAAGCAAGGTCAGAATGGGCCCACAGCCCCCGACTGCTCCTGTCGATCTTGGGACAGACGAGCCAGCCCAGGTGCACCTACAGTCCTACCCTACTCGGATATTTAATACCCAAAAACGCTCATTTAACAGATGCTGGTTTAATGGAAGAGAGTGGCTGGAATATTCAGCAGTTGTTGATGCTGCATTTTGCTTTCCATGTCGGAAGTTTAGTATTGGGTCTAATGCTAATTCCGACAAAGCCTTCACAGACACTGGCTTCTCTAACTGGAAATCTGCGATGGAAAGCACCAAAGGTTTTGCTAGACATGCATCCAGCAAGGAACATTTGAAATGCAGTGCTCTCTGGAAGGAATACTGTGCTCGTCGTGCCTTCCTTGTGTCACACCAGCAACCCCTGAGGGGGACAATGGACTCTTCAGAGTCAAGAGAGGAGGGGGGGAGTGGACTATTTTTGTCCATGATAAAATACACGCTGAGAAAAGACAATGTCCTAGCCCAGGTATTTAGCTCTATCCCCAAAAATGCCACCTACACATCACACGAAATTCAGAATGAATTTCACAATGAAATCGCTCATGAGTGAAAAGGTGACCAGTGAAATAGTTGAAGAAATAAGAGATGGCTGGTACACGTTGAAGGTGGACGGGACAAAGGATCCAACTGGCTGCGATTGTGCTCCCTTATTTAGACAGGAATAATATGACTCACGAAAGGCTGTCGGTAATGGCCACTACAGAGAACTGTGATGCCTTAAGTCTGACAAATATGGTCCTTTCTGAGCTGCGAAAAGCAGGCCTGAGCCCAGAAAAAATCCTCTGCCAATCTATCATGGTGCAAGCGTGATGTCAGGGAAAAGAGGGGGTGTACAGAAAATACTACAACAGAAAGTTGAACGAGAAGTCCCGTATGTGCATTGTTTCAACCATCAACTACATCTGGTGGTTATCCACGGCATGTCCTTTTTTGATGTGTGTGACATGCTTTACCGGTTTCTGAAAAAGCCAACTGTGGCTGCATTTGACAGAGGAGAACGTCTGAAAAGGCTGCTGGTTCAAAGGTGGACCGGTCACTTGGCTACCGTGTCAGTCATTGTTAACAGGTATGAAGCTATTGTGCAGTTCCTTGCGGAGATTGACAGCAGTGGCCATCAGCTCACTAAACTGAAAATAGAGGCAGCAGGGCTCCTAAAAGCAATCAGTGAGATGATTTAACCCACTTCAGGTTTACTGCAGTTATGGTCCACAGAATCCTTGCCCTCCTTGATCCTCCTAACAGAGTGTTACAGGATAGAAAAACGGACCTCTACACTGGAGTAAAGGTTGTGAAAAGTGCGTTGGATTGCATGGAGAAGCTCAGGAGTGACTTGGAGTTCCAAGCCATTTGGGCACAGAAGTGTGCCACTGGCCCAAATGACGCATCGGAAACAGCGGCTCCTCCGCAAAGTAAGAGAATGCGCCACGTTCCAGCACTCCTAAAGCAGTACGTGGTGGAGAGCACTGTAGGCCAGCAGCAGCAGGACACAGGAAATGAGACAGAGTGCAAGCGGCTCTTTTTCATCACACTGGACAGCGTCACTGGGGAGATGAAAACAAGATTTAGCGAACGGAACAGCCTGTTGGTAGAGGCAATGTGTGCCCTTGACCCAGACAGTCCTCACTTTTTGGATGTACAGAAGGTAAAACCGCTGCTGGAGCTCACCAACACAGCTTTGATGGAATCTGAGTTTTCTGTAGCTCGACACTTTTATACACTCTGAAATGGCCCGCTTTACCAAAGAGCAATGGACCCCTGCTGCCATTCTGCAGCTCTACTCTGGGCCTCTCGCTGCCATGCCAAGCGTGCTTACTGCACTGAAACATGGAGTGATCTTTGGGGCATCCTCAGACACATTTTCAACTCTAACCAACATCTTCAGTCAGCGCAGACGAAGCATGATACACCAGAGAATTCTTGATCCAACTGGCATTCAAACGGGATCTTACAAAACGATTTAGGGAAGAAGACTGGAAGGATCTCTTATTGAGGAAGTTCAACAAACAAAAGAGGCTGCAACTCTACTGAGGAAAGGTAAGAGAATGTAGTTGGTTAATTTTTCTGCTGGTTTGGTATGTTGGAGAGAGAATGTATAGGCTCTTGCAATCTGTCGCAAATATTCCTAATTCATATTATGGCCATGACGCACAAACACACAAAATTGCACCTATATCTACAGCGCCAAAACAAATGCAAAAATTGGCATAGTAGGAGGATGATAGATGATAACCTACTGTTTTACAATAAAAAAAGATTTGCCCCCTTAGTCACTTCATCCTGGCGCCGGGTCTGGAACCTGACGTGGTCATCTCACATCTCCACGCTGGTGAAGAGAGCTCAGAAACGACTGTATTTCTTGAGGAAGGTCTTGTGCTAAGTTCTTGTCAGTTTTTACAGAGGAGCAATAGAAAGCATGCTGACTGAAAACATCTCAAACTGGCATGGGATGTGCACGGCCCAGGACCGGAGGGCTCTGCAGTAGAGACCTGCGCAGAACTGTTTTCTTTATCCCACTCCCGCTGATTTTGTGACCATTACCGCCCACTCCTGCAACATGTGTGTTACTCTACCGTCCATTCCCGCAACATGTTTATACACTCCTGCCCTCACCCGCAAACATTGTGACATGCATAGTAAAAAAACGGACACAAATGTCTGGGCTATGCTAAACGCCCGTGTGACGGAAACCAGCGAGGCTGTGCAATGAGTCACACGGGAAGCGACACTCCGCCTGCGTAGTCGCCTGGCCCTTTGGGGTCACTCTGCGCTCCGCAAGTAAACGGAAGGCGCTCTATAGATAGTAACCATTGCAATGACTTTTGTACGCTACTGTATTCCTTCATAGCCTAGCTTAAATTAAAACTATCAGTAACATTAGTTGATATCCATCCATCCATCCATCGTCAACCGCTTATCCTGCGTACAGGGTCGCGGGGGGCTGGAGCCAATCCCAGCTGGCATGGGGCGAAAGGCGGGGTACACCCTGGACAGGTCACCAGTCCATCGCAGGGCCACACATAGACGAACAACTACTCACGCTCACACTCACACCTAAAGACAATTTAGGGTCACCAGTCAACCTACTCTGCATGTCTTTGGATGGTGGAAGGAAGCCGGAGCACCCGGAGAGAACCCACGCAGACATGAGGAGAACATGCAAACTCCACACAGAAAGGCCGGGGCAACCGGGGTTTGAACCCACGACCTACGCTAGTTGATATAGCCTATTATTCATATTCTTATAACTATTAAATCTAGTCATGCAAACGCCCTCCTGTTAATGTCCTGATAATATATAGTTATATATTTCAGGGAAGTCACGATGAGGATCAGTCTCTCATCCATTTGTTTTTGTGCTGCGCGTCGCGTACAGAAAGTTCAAGTCAGTTCAGCTTTGGCAGGGCTTGTTGCTACGCTTGACGCAATGCCTCCCTTTCTACACGCTCGCTTCTCACTGTCAAAATGAATTACGAGGCACGTAAATGGCTTCCCGTGTGAAAAGGCTTTAAAACTGATCAGGTCATTGGTACCCATCTCCAAAGCATCAGTGATATCGGTGAGGTGAGGTGCCTACGCAGAGCCCAAAGGATACCAAAGGAAAGTACCCACCCAGCCACAGCCTGTTCACCCTGCTGCCTTCTGGGATACCTCTTCCCAGTTTCTGCTGCCACACCAGACTTCAGAGCAGCTTTTTCCCCCTGCTCCATTGATTATAGTCAATGCATTCTCATCTCAGTGCGTCATTACCAACGCTTTCAGACAGCGTGACGAAGCGTAATTATTTTATGCTAAAGGTAACTTTCGGTATCTGTATGAAACGCCACCATTTGCTACGTTGCCGCAACACTAAGGAGGCTAACCCTACCCGCAGCTGTAGGGTTAGCCAGTCGACATGCATAAACAGGGTACCCCCAGGATTCTCAAAGTTAAATTAAATAAATAAGGCTAGGATGAAATTTAATACCAACTTCACTGCCATATAATATATAGGGGTTCAAATTAGGGGTGTGACGATACACTTAGCTCATATGCACGATTTACAATATTGGGTTCATGAGAACAAGACAAGAAGATATTTTAACACTATTTTGATGAAATATTCAAGGCTGAAATATACAAATAGGGGATCTGGGGGTCCCCTAGAAAGTTTTGAGCACTAAACACTTAATTTCCTGCATTCTGGAGACATTTTCTGCACCAATTTATGGTAGAATTGTCTTTATTTATATAAAGTGATTCGAACTGAATATAATGTAGTACTCAGCAGCTTGGTTTTTTTTGCTTAAACTTTTTTTGGACATGCACATTTGTTTCTTCTATATTAAATGGAATTGCATGTTATCTTATTGTGCAAATAAACCTTTCTCAAAGTATTTTCATTTGTTTAGTTTTTTTAACATTTCTTGTTGCAAGCCATTTTTCATAACATATTTAACAAATGCTTCAAAAAAAGTGATGAGACATGTCCCCAGTATATCTGGCGTAAATTACACCTATGAAATGAATACAATATTTGTGCAAAGGGGTGAAATAAAAAATACTAACAAATTGTGCAGTATGAGTGGTTACAATTAGTTACACATTGGCTAGATATGGTAATGTAATATAATATGCTAATTGCTTCAGTGATTATTCATCATGTTTGGTTTTTGCATCTTAAGGCTGTTTGAAATATAGTATTATATAGTATTGGCTTGAAAGCAGCAG
>NC_060171.1:34676758-34677433 GCF_021292245.1 Micropterus dolomieu | reverse complement strand
TCTGCACCAATTTATGGTAGAATTGTCTTTATTTATATAAAGTGATTCGAACTGAATATAATGTAGTACTCAGCAGCTTGGTTTTTTTTTGTTTAAGAAACTTTTTTTGGACATGCACATTTGTTTGTTCTATATTTAAATGGAATTGCATGTTATCTTATTGTGCAAATAAACCTTTCTCAAAGTATTTTCATTTGTTTAGTTTTTTTAACATTTCTTGTTGCAAGCCATTTTTCATAACATATTTAACAAATGCTTCAAAAAAAGTGATGAGACATGTCCCCAGTATATCTGGCGTAAATTACACCTATGAAATGAATACAATATTTGTGCAAAGGGGTGAAATAAAAAATACTAACAAATTGTGCAGTATGAGTGGTTACAATTAGTTACACATTGGCTAGATATGGTAATGTAATATAATATGCTAATTGCTTCAGTGATTATTCATCATGTTTGGTTTTTGCATCTTAAGGCTGTTTGAAATATAGTATTATATAGTATTGGCTTGAAAGCAGCAGGGATAAGGAGTTGGGCTCCAGTTTGTTTTTTTCCTCGTCCCGGTGATCGGCGCATCTCAGTGATGTAAGTTTAATGTGCGTTAGCATGTTGGATGTTTCCATTCACATAACATTAGCCTACAACAGCGGATCAACGCCGACACACAGACACCGT
>NC_060171.1:34672480-34676658 GCF_021292245.1 Micropterus dolomieu | reverse complement strand
ATTGCATGTTATCTTATTGTGCAAATAAACCTTTCTCAAAGTATTTTCATTTGTTTAGTTTTTTTAACATTTCTTGTTGCAAGCCATTTTTCATAACATATTTAACAAATGCTTCAAAAAAAGTGATGAGACATGTCCCCAGTATATCTGGCGTAAATTACACCTATGAAATGAATACAATATTTGTGCAAAGGGGTGAAATAAAAAATACTAACAAATTGTGCAGTATGAGTGGTTACAATTAGTTACACATTGGCTAGATATGGTAATGTAATATAATATGCTAATTGCTTCAGTGATTATTCATCATGTTTGGTTTTTGCATCTTAAGGCTGTTTGAAATATAGTATTATATAGTATTGGCTTGAAAGCAGCAGGGATAAGGAGTTGGGCTCCAGTTTGTTTTTTTCCTCGTCCCGGTGATCGGCGCATCTCAGTGATGTAAGTTTAATGTGCGTTAGCATGTTGGATGTTTCCATTCACATAACATTACCCTACAACAGCGGCACAACGCCGACACACAGACACGGTCCTCATCTCATACACAACTGTCTCTCCGTTGCTGTTGTAACATTCACTGATCAGGAACCTGCAGGCGGGTCTTCCAGCTCCGCTGTTTCATTAGTGCTCGCCATAGCGTGAACGCCACTGTCCTCGGGCCTCAACCGCCAGTTGTCCGTGTCTCTGAACACTTTCCCATTCTCATGCGACAAGCTAGCATTAGTGTGTTAGTAACGTCAGTGATGTTTTGTTTACTTTCCTAACAACTGACTGATTATTCGCGCCAGAGCTGGATGCCAGAGCTGGATGCCAGAGCTGGATGCCAGAGCTTGTGCACCGCGAACACTCCACAGTCCAGAGCGTAAAGCTAAACACTGACGTAAACAGTAACGTTACCTGTAGTTCTGCCGTATAACAGAGTCACAACGGAGTAAATTATAAAGTCACACAAATAAAAAGTGTTTATGACGTTACGGCATTTATTTAATCCTTCAAAAGGGACAAGAACAAATTTAAGACCTTGGTAAACAAAATTTAATACTTTTAAGGCCTTATTTTTGGAATATGAAATTTAAGACTTTTTTAAAATACTTTTAAGACCACGCGGATACCCTGATAAAGTCAGTGACTTAGGTTTAGGCACTAACATTTCTGATGGTTATGGTAGGGGTAGAGGGCTTCGGGGGACAGTCAACACCTCCGACATTGCTAGCTAGCTAGCACTTCCAGTCTGTACGAGACGCACCCAGAGCGTCTCCATCAAATAACTAGGCTTTGTCACTTTTCTGAAAGTGTCGTTATTGGGCGCCCTGAGATGAGAATGGTCTGTTATAGTTTATTTCTGTTTACCAGTTTTTATAATTGATTCTTTGTTAATGTATTTTGTCTGCTTCATAGCAGAAGGGAGTTACAAAACTAAATTTCACTCTATAACTTATTATAATGTGACAATAAACCCACCTACCTACGTAATGGAACAGCCATTGGCAGCAATTTGGGGTTCAGTATCTTGCACAAGGACACTTCGAGATGCATCAAACCGCCGATCTTCCGATTAAAGGGCAACCTGCTCTACTTCCTGAGACTCAGCTCCTTTCTGAGCTGGATCAAAAGCTTCATGCTCTCCCATCCAGTAACTTCTAGCAGTCAAATTAGCTTTAGAAGAATGAAGACAATGGTTGGAGGAAGTGGAGGAGCCTTTTGTGGTGTGGAATGGCCACAAAAATCTAGTTTACATTTAAACAGGTTACAGACTGAACTCTCACCAGGTACGCTGGAATTTTTTTCTCTTACCAGGCTCAAGGAACATCATGTCACGGGTTATGCTGAGTGCAGACTGAGGTGTGGACCCAAATGCTGACAATACGAGAGGTGGTGCAGTTCAGATATTTATTAACTCACAACTTAACTTAAACAGGCTTCCACGAGAGCTCAAAGCAAGAGTCCAAACAAAGGTAATTCCAACAGAAACATAATCCACAGTCAAAATCCAAAAACAAGGAACAAAGTATGTAAGATCCAAAAACACAGAGAGCAGAGCACGGGAGAACACTCAACCAAGACGCAAGAATGTGACCAAGACTGAAGACACAAGCAGGCATATATACAGAGGGACTAACAAGCGGGAGCAACACAGGTGAGGGGGATCAGGACTAATAAGACACAGGCAGGCAGAGAGACAGCAGGGGAAAACAGTAAGGCCATAGGGAAACTAATAAACCAGGAAGAAACAGAATAATATAAAAACTGATCCAGAACATAAGCAGACAGATCACAAATATACAAATAAACTACAACTAACAAGGAAAACAGACTGAACTAAGATTAAACAGAACACAGAGCAAACATGGACAGAAGTACACAGACCAGGAGTAGACACTAAGACACGAATAAAAATGCAGGACATAACTAGAATACGAGACAAGATACTAAGAAAACATAAACATGCGAATGAACAAAGGACTAAACTAGCCACAAAACCCTAAACATGACGATCAAATAAAGCTATAGAAACACAGAATCCAAAACCAAACCCATGAAAACAGATAAACTATAACATGTGAATAAATAAACAAGGCTACACAGAAAAACACAGAACCAAAACCAGACTTAAACAGGAAAATAATGAACACAAACCACACTCCTAACACATCAAGCCGGACACCAACACATCTCCCAGGAAGGCACCCCCAGTAATGACACCATCCTGCCAGTTGTGGCAGCAGTCACCTGGCAGATCAAGTCAGTTGTGAGGGAGGCCCAGCAAGCTCAACCAGACCTAGATAAAGGCCCACCAAACCATATGTTTGTTCCTGACTATGGTAGCAGGTTCGTAGGTTCTCCACTTGGTGCATTCCTCTAGCTTTGCCTGTCATCCTGGAATTAGATTATACTACATTAAACTTTAATGTCATTATGCAGAGTACGGGTACAGAGCTAATGAATTTCAGTAAGTAGCTGAGCAGAAGTGCAGTGTTTTATACAGATAAATGGAGTTCTGCTACAGTATATCTTACATCTTAGTTTTATATCTTACTTTTTTATTGTTACAAATAGTACTTTGAACAAAATAAAATATACACAAATATAAAATAATATACAGTGCCTTGCGAAAGTATTCGGCCCCCTTGAACTTTTTGACCTTTTGCCACATTTCAGGCTTCAAACATAAAGATATAAATCTGTAATTTTTTGTGAAGAATCAACAACAAGTGGGACACAATTATGAAGTGGAACAAAATTTATTGGATATTTCAAACCTTTTTAACAAATAAAAAACTGAAAAATTGGGCGTGCAAAATTATTCAGCCCCTTTACTTTCAGTGCAGCAAACTCTCTCCAGAAGTTCAGTGAGGATCTCTGAATGATCCAATGTTGACCTAAATGACTAATGATGATAAATAGAATCCACCTGTGTGAAATCAAGTCTCCGTATAAATGCACCTGCTCTGTGATAGTCTCAGAGGTCCGTTTAAAGCGCGGAGAGCATCATGAAGAACAAGGAACACACCAGGCAGGTCCGAGATACTGTTGTGGAGAAGTTTAAAGCCGGATTTGGATACAAAGAGATTTCCCAAGCTTTAAACACCCCAAGGAGCACTGTGCAAGCGATAATATTGAAATGGAAGGAGTATCAGACCACTGCAAATCTACGAAGACCCGGCCGTCCCTCTGAACTTTCAGCTCATACAAGGAGAAGACTGATCAGAGATGCAGCCAAGAGGCCCATGATCACTCTGGATCTACAGGGGGACAGAACTGCAGAGATCTACAGCTGAGGAGGGAGACTCTGTCCATAGGACAACAATCAGTCGTATACTGCACAAATCTGGCCTTTATGGAAGAATGGCAAGAAGAAAGCCATAAAAAAGATATCCATAAAAAGTCTCGTTTAAAGTTTGCCACAAGCCACCTGGGAGACACACCAAACATGTGGAAGAAGGTGCTCTGGTCAGATGAAACCAAAATCGAACTTTTTGGCAACAATGCAAAACGTTATGTTTGGCGTAAAAGCAACACAGCTCATCACCCTGAACACACCATCCCCACTGTCAAACATGGTGGTGGCAGCATCATGGTTTGGGCCTGCTTTTCTTCAGCAGGGACAGGGAAGATGGTTAAAATTGATGGGAAGATGGATGGAGCCAAATACAGGACCATTCTGGAAGAAAACCTGA
>NC_060171.1:34666888-34672380 GCF_021292245.1 Micropterus dolomieu | reverse complement strand
TAAACATATCCAGGTGTTAGAATGGCCAAGTCAAAGTCCAGACCTGAATCCAATCGAGAATCTGTGGAAAGAACTGAAAACTGCTGTTCACAAATGCTTTCCATCCAACCTCACTGAGCTCGAGCTGTTTTGCAAGGAGGAATGGGCAAAAATTTCAGCCTCTCGATGTGCAAAACTGATAGAGACGTACCCCAAGCGACTTACAGCTGTAATCGCAGCAAAAGGTGGCGCTACAAAGTATTAACTTAAGGGGGCTGAATAATTTTGCACGCCCAATTTTTCAGTTTTTTATTTGTTAAAAAAGTTTGAAATATCCAATAAATTTCGTTCCACTTCATGATTGTGTCCCACTTGTTGTTGGTTCTTCACAAAAAATTACAGTTTTATATCTTTATGTTTGAAGCCTGCAATGTGGCAAAAGGTCGAAAAGTTCAAGGGGGCCGAATACTTTCGCAAGGCACTGTATATCAAGATTTTGATGAATAAGAGAATATTTTTTGAGATGAACTTTGAAATTGAACGTTTCACATTCAAAAGAAGAGGTAACATTAGAGAACTTTGTTAGGCAGGAAGCTGTGTTAGATTCTTGTACAGCTCACGTTTATTCACAAGTCCGCTCTGGTTTAATCATTTCTGACACGCCGTCTGTTACTAGAGACAAGCAGCTCGCAGATTTAGAATATGTCAAACACTATAGTTTAATCGCCCAATAATGTTAGTGCTCCTCCACTGATAAATATGGCTTTAGCTTTGTGGCTAACTTAGCAACGGGCAGCGTTAGCTGCTGTAAGTTATGTTAAATAATATTTAAAAGTAATGACCCAGCGAGAAATGAGAGGACCGTTAAATAGAAGTGCTGCACTGTTTCAGAATAAATCTACAATCACATCTGTCAGCGTAACGTTAGCCTCCACCACTCACTTACTGTGACATGAAACATCTTGCTGTGACCTGGGAGAGTGCAATGAAAAATGGGAGGGTTAGCAAATCTGGTATGAATGTTTTCAGGAGAGGAGATGTGATGAGGGCTTTGTTTATTATTATTTAACTCATGTAAATGACATGACAAATTAACTCACTGTGAACAGTGAGTTTGAGTGCTACCAGGAGCTAGCGAGCTCCTCACCGGAGCTCCCGCAGAGCCGCTCGGGTAGACTGCGGTCAGCTGATGTTTTGTTCTGTGGTGCTGCAGTGTTTTGAACAGAGGAGCTGTAGCGCGCCCTCTTGTGGGCAAACTATGCAACACTCATGACATGAGGGAAGGATCCGACTCTCTGTTTCTCTTTTCTAATAGTCATATTGGCAAGTACCATATATCGGCCGATAATATCTGCAAAACCATAAATCGGTCAGGCTCTTTTACACATGGCTGTAATAAACAAGACCCCTTTCTGCAGACAACAATGACTACATCTTAGATCGCCACTGGACTGGACACCAAAGCGTAAAAAACAGGTCCAAAGGTTTGTCTCTCTTCTAAAAATCTAAAAATATTCCATTAAAGACTGATTCCTAGACACTGTCTCCTATGTTCATTGGTCCTATTGAAGTGGAACGCATAATTAACCCAGCTGCTGTCAGACTAACCCCCCCCCCCCCAAACACACACACCTTAAGGGGGGGCTGCATCTGGCAATTTTTGTAACTTTCTGAAAAGAACAATCCCACATGCTGACTTCATGCACCGACTGGCCAGCAGTGTGAAAGGAGGCAACACATTAATCATTCTCTCTCAAGCTTTCTTTTTTCATTCTTAACAAAACTCGTACCGTCACTTAATGTGAGTGCAGCACCATGGATGTCTTTGATGAGGGACAGTCCAAAATCCTCATTTGTACGATTAATCACGTCCCGCTCCTCTCTATGATGGCAGGCGTTTCTCGTGTGGTCATTCAGAACACATAAACACTTTTGTCTGTAGTTTTAGCCAGACAACACGTCATACAACCTTGTTTATTTCGAGCGTAATGAGGCCTTAACACAACATAAAAACATTACACTCTAGCTTTGCTGTTGTATTGGATTGGATTGATGGCCACTTTATTAGGTACAATCTGAGTGTAGAATCATTTCAGCAGGATCAGAATCACAGACGACAATTTCATCCCACAAAAAACTAAAATGTTGATTTCATTGATCAGTAAAACAGGATCATAATATACTTGGGGCAGACCACACTGACTGCTGCAGATAAAGAGTAAGTGACTACTTCACTGGCAAAGATTGTGGGCTCCTGTGGTCTTTCATCCAGTCTACTTCTGTAGGTCTTTTGGGGGGTAGAGACAGACTGAGGGGCACCCACTGAGGAGTGTATTGTCTAGGGGTTTTCTTCTTGTTAGCACCCTTGGCCCTCTCAGTGTGCTGAGTCACACACACAGACACACAAACCGCCATCTACTCCACCCCCTCCCTACCCTGTCTTTTCGGATCACTTAACAGGACAATTACTCTATCCATCTTTTCAACATGGTCCATTGTGTTTGTACCCTCTGTTTGACAAAGCTTTTATGGGGAAACCATTTCTTTCTCTCCTTTCAACTCTTTCTTCTTGGCAACATTCACATTGTACCATTTAAAACAGTGATGATACTGATTTAGGTTCAGGGTCAGTGGCAGATTTAGTGGCATGTTAAAGGGAAATAAATATTGTATCCCTGCCATATTGTTATATACTGTATATTATGGCAAAACTGTAGTCTTAATAAAAACACCAGTCCAACATTTGAGAAATGCATTTTTTTAAGTCAGAAAAGAGGATGAATATTAATTTCATCTCTGTGTATTATGTCCAGGGATAGTTTGATTACATGTTTAACCTGGCTTAAAAACAGAGAAAAAAATTTAAGAAAAATTGAGAAAGATGGGGAGAAAGGGCAGGCTGCTAGGTTAGCTCCATCAATAGATAAATACATCTCTTACAAACGCCAAAGGTGTTTGAGTTAAGCTGTGTACAGTATGTTGTTTTGTAGAAATGAAAAATGGGCAAAGTTAGCGGTGGAGCATTTTATCAGACAACACAGTTGGGTGCAGTGACTGCATGCAACAAGAAGCTTGCTAACATGATATAGTCTGTTAATGTTAGTCTACAATCTACAGCTGAGTGGAGCCTTAATGTATCCAAAGTAGAAATAGTGAATTATTAGCTACATACTTGCCAACTGCTGACAAAATAACTTTTAACAGAACGTATTATTTAAGCATTGTTGCTGTGTGGCCTGAACTGCACAAGTAAAGGTGAAAAAGTTTATGTGGTAGATTTACCATAAAGTCAGTGAAGACGCAGTCATACTGGTCAAGTATCTAGAAGCCTAAGGTGTCTGGATTTGCTTTAGATTCTTGAGGATGTTTCACCTCTAATCAAAAAGGCCTCCCAAATGAATTCATAAATGTTAGTGCAATCTTGTTACAGTAAATAGTTTTTCAGTTATAAACCCCCAGTGGAAAAACAGCACAGTACCATCCCCCAGTTAGGAAAGCAGTTGGGGCTGGTGGTGGGGCCTAAAAAACAGATTCTTAAGGAAGATGCCTTGGTCCATTCTCTGTCCTGGTGTCCAGACTTGATAGCCGTGATACCAGGCCATTCAAGGACTTGAAAGGCACTGACGCCCTTGAGAACCACTGGGAGCGTCTTTCCTTTTCCCAACACACACATATATTGTAGGGTGTTTGGGACACTGTCTATTGTGTAACACTTTTACTTCATTAGCAGCTAACGAACACATGCTGTTGATGCTACCTGCTCTGATTGTATCAGGACTTGCTTTGACATTTCTACAGAATCTGGGTGTTGATATTGTGTGTTGCACACTAAGTCCTCCAAATTAAACAAAATACATCATTTGTTACTGCCCTTTAGAACAACACATAAGCATTTTCTGATGCAACAAACACAAACAAAAACAAACAATAAAATTAATAATAATAGTAAAAGACAACTAGCCGAACAGCAGCAATAAACAGCTGACATAGTATGACAAATAAGAGAAAAATGAAAACAAGAAACAGTCCAGCACACTAAATAAGCAACACAGCACAGCCACGAGAGCTGGAATAATAACAATTAATTTAAATAAGTAACGGAAAGAAAAGCATCAGGAATAATTCTACCAGGGACAACCTAAATTTGTTTGTGTCTATGTGTGAGACCGTGTGTGTCTGTGTGGGTGAATGTGTCTGTGTGTGTGTGTGTGTGTGTGTACATGTGTGTGCGCATAAGCCTGTTAAAGAATGTAGTTGTTAGTGAAAGTGGGATGCCACGACTGTGCCACACTTACCCCAGCAACAGGCAGGCAAGAACCCCAGTAGCCAATAGGGGTGGGAGAAAGGAAAAAAAATTTAAAAATCAATCAAAAAAACAAAGACTCCCAGATGCACCGCGATGCAAACGCGGAAGACCCCAACCCAAATGCCAGTTGACAACGTAATGCCAACAGAACGCAAGAAGTGTAACCCGCGGAAGGGCAGCGCCCGGACCGATTGCAGCGCGTACACAACATAGACCAGTGCTCCCCCACCGCCGCGCAGCGAACAACCAAAACGCCCAAATGCCACGCAATCATCAACACCAATGCACAAGTGACGAGCCCAACGCGCACACTGCGCGAGCACGGCAACACCCAATGCCCAGCAGCCCCCTGCGAATCCCGCGTGCGAGGTTGGGCAAACGAGAGAGAGCAAGCGGAATAACACGACAGCGAAAGCCAGCGGAGAGAAACACCAGCAGCAAGTCCCATCCCAGCAGCAAATGCACCGCACAGGTCACCGTGCACCCGCCAATAAAAGTCCGCCGTCCCTGGCCGCCGTGCAACACCAGCCAAACCAGCAACGAGGCAAAATCAACCAGCTCAGCTGCATGCCACCACCAACCCACCCACCCATCAAGGGCCAAGAACTCCAGGCACAAGCCCAGAACAAACCGGAGCACAGCCCTGCCCCGCACACCCACACTGCACATGCCGAAAACTAACTATATACCTCAGTATCCAGAGGGGTCCAACAACTGGCTGACAGAGAAATGGGGAAGCATGGATCCGAGGCCAACGAAGCAAAACAGGGACGCAAACTGGTCCCTCCAAGCCAACGAGGAAATGCCTCCCCCGGACTCCAATGCACAAACTAAACGCCCAGCAGCCATTCAGAGACCCTGCCCAGGGAAAAAGCATAATGCATCAAGATGCATCGACAATCGCCCTACAATCCCAACGCAGCCCTCCAAACCGCAACCGGATCAACCCGCGCAGAGACCCCCACCCCCAGAAGCCAGGGCATCCCGCGACCCCCCAAAGCGCAAAGGACCCCAGACCGCATGTCTCGGGGGAAGCTGTACCCTGCCCCAAGGAAGAACAGCAGAAAGCCGTGCCGGGAAGCTCCCTGCCGCCAGGGAGCGATAACGCGGGAGAACCAGGCCAACGGTCCCCCAGCCCAGCCAGAGGCATCCCTCCCCAGAGTGCAGGCAGAGCCAGCAGCCCCCGAGGCCGATCTCATCCCTGGAC
>NC_060171.1:34664929-34666868 GCF_021292245.1 Micropterus dolomieu | reverse complement strand
TTTTTTTTTGTATTATTCTTTACACTTGTTAAAGCACTTTGTAACTTGTTTTTGAAAAGTGCTCTACAAATAAGGATTATTATTATTATTATTATCCCTCCCCAGAGTGCAGGCAGAGCCAGCAGCCCCCGAGGCCGATCTCATCCCTGGACGGGGGCCCAGCCCCCCCAGTCAAGCACCCCCAAGGAGGAGCACCAAAACCTACCCCGACAACACCGGCCATGCGCCCCAGAGACTCCCGAATGCCCCCACTGTGAGAGAGCTGGCAGGGGGAAGCAGCGGGAGCCCCACCCCTGCCGAAGAGGGCCCAGGCGAGGAGAGGAGACAACGGGGCCCCCAGGCCCAGGGACACACCACCCGCCCAGAAACGAGCAAAAGCCACAAGCCCGAGTCCCCAGATCCCTAGGTCAAGAGCGGGCCCCCACGCCAGGGGAGCCCCGACCCCCCCAGCCCACCCCAGATCAGGCAAGGCCGTCACCAACCCCACAGCACCCCCGACGCCCGGGGCTCCAGGGGCAGGACACGAGGCCAATGAGAATCTCCCCCACTCCTTCAACCCCTCTGCCTGCCTCTGTAAATGTATTTTTTCCAGGTTATGAATAGTGGCATAGTCTATTACGTTAAGTAGCCTGCGTGTATTGTTGGTGGAGTGCCTGCCCTTAATAAATCCTGTTTGGTCAGAGTGTATTATACCAGGAGTGACCTTCTCTAGCCTTCTTGCTAGGGTTTTGCAGATGATTTTAAGATCTGCGTTAATAAGTGATATTGGGCGATAACTGGACGGGAGTATGGGGCTTTTGTCTGGTTTAAGGAGCAGGCTGATATTAGCAGAATTCATTGTTGGAGGCAACATGCAAGTACCCCTAATTTGTATAACCATCCTATAGAATGTGGGCGCAAGTATTTCCCAGAATTCCTTACAGAATTCAGCGGGAAAACCATCTGGCCCAGGGGCTTTATTATTCGGCATATGTAAGAGAGCTTCCTGGAGTTCAGCCATTGAAACAGGTGAATCCAGAGCCCTGATGCAAACAATTCTTAAAGAGGTGGTATTATGCTTTTTGGCTTTTTCCCTCTCCTTTATTGAGTTATATATCTTTTTTGTGCATGTAACAGGTTTGCAAAGTGAAAAAGCCCAAAGTCCAGCCCAAAGGGAGTTCCCATCTCCCACAGAAAGCTGCCTGAAAACAGCTCATTTGTAGTCCAGCCCTTCACTTCCTTTACTTGTGACGTCACAAGGAGAACGCATCATAAAGCTTGCCAAGTGGCTAGAAGGGTCAGGCACGCCCTCAAACCAAGCTAGTCTGAGCGGAGGCCCTTTGGCTCGACTCGCCTTTGTTTGTTTTTCCATTGTAGAAATGTTGTGCCTGTACCTGCTTCCAGGTACTTTTTTTCGAATCACCTCACCTCCGTCAAGGTTCCGAGCGAGCTGAGGGATACTAAAATGTAACGTGAAAACATGACAGACTGCTGATTGGTCAGAGAGAATATTCACTATTCACTGCATCATTATTGCATGCGCCAGACAGAGGCCAGCAACAGAAAGGTTTATATTTTACAGTTTTCGTAGGGAATTTCATCACTAAATCCACTTCTGAGAAGTTTTGAGGTGAGAAATCAGCTGTGTAGATTTTGGATATTGACAGTTTTATGAGAAGTGATGGCGGAACAAAAATGTGCTTGAAAGTTTTCGGAGTTGAGGAAGTGGCTGTGGGGGAAGCCTGCGCCAACCGCGCCAGAAGCGTTTGAGGCCTGCCAGCCGCCCGCTCACAGAGCCCTCTGCTCCCGCCGTCACACAGACCGCTGCAGCAACAACGGCAGAGGAAAACACAGCTGGAAGGTTTTCATACCGCTTATCTGTCTTTACATTCTGAGGAGTGTTAAACGTTTTAACTTAAAAAAGAGAAAGCTGTGTGGATCGCTGGTGTGTGTGTCGCAT
>NC_060171.1:34664541-34664909 GCF_021292245.1 Micropterus dolomieu | reverse complement strand
CTGCTCCCGCCGTCACACAGACCGCTGCAGCAACAACGGCAGAGGAAAACACAGCTGGAAGCTTTTCATACCGCTTATCTGTCTTTACATTCTGAGGAGTGTTAAACGTTTTAACTTAACACTGGCAACAGTTCAGCGTTTAGTCCTTGTAATTATGCTTTATTGGTTGTGAATTATATTTAAAATAAACACAGCAATGTAACTTCACAGAAGTGCGGAGTTGTTGTAAACGTTGGCTAACACAGCTAAAGTTATAGCTATAATGCTAATGTTACACCCGATGTGAAAGCTACTGAGCAAACGTTGAAATTGTTTGGCCAATTTTTATGTAAAATTGAGTTGAAATATGGTGATTTTTGTAGTGGTTT
>NC_060171.1:34637428-34664521 GCF_021292245.1 Micropterus dolomieu | reverse complement strand
ACAGACCGCTGCAGCAACAACGGCAGAGGAAAACACAGCTGGAAGGTTTTCATACCGCTTATCTGTCTTTACATTCTGAGGAGTGTTAAACGTTTTAACTTAAAAAAGAGAAAGCTGTGTGGATCGCTGGTGTGTGTGTCGCATTGAACATTACGTCATGGCAGTTGTGTGTGGCGTCGTTATGACGACAAGCTACGTACTATCTCTGGGTACTATCTGCAATGGAAAACGGGGCAGGGCCGAGTAGAGTCAAGTCTATCTAGCATTTTTCGGCAAGGTAGCAGAGATCGTCAGAACACTGGCAACAGTTCAGCGTTTAGTCCTTGTAATTATGCTTTATTGGTTGTGAATTATATTTAAAATAAACACAGCAATGTAACTTCACAGAAGTGCGGAGTTGTTGTAAACGTTGGCTAACACAGCTAAAGTTATAGCTATAATGCTAATGTTACACCCGATGTGAAAGCTACTGAGCAAACGTTGAAATTGTTTGGCCAATTTTTATGTAAAATTGAGTTGAAATATGGTGATTTTTGTAGTGGTTTATGGTAAGATGTGGAACAATGATGTTGTGTGGTTGTGGACTTGTGAGTAACTTATACCATCTGCTAGGTTACGGTCTCAGTCTGAAGCGGCTTTGATTTGGATCACACTACCTTGTTTCTTACAACCCGTCCTTGTCTGCTTCTGATTGGCTAGTAGTCCTTACCTGGGAACTGCACATGTGCAACTCCCAACAAAGACTTTGTACAAATAAGATGCATCACTCTGTAGCTCAAGAGCTGAGTGTACAACACATAGGGTGAAAAGAGGAGCTGCAGCAATGTGCAATATGACACACAAGACTCTACCTATTGTTAAACATTCAACATTATTATGTTGTAATTTTTATCATAAATAATAACTGTAAATATTTTTATTTTACAAATTATATCCAGGTTTCCAGACTACATAGATTGTCGGTCATCTTGCTGAGTAGACTTTTAGTGTCCCGTTAAGTTTTAGAAGGAGGAACAATGAATATGTGCATTGTTTGCATATATATCATGTAACTTTGATCACAATAGTTATCTGCAAAATGTTCCTTGCCAGCTTCATTTCCAAAGACCCAGCACCAGTGGTAACTGCCTGTTATTTCTGACCATTACTCTCCCTTTCTGTCTCTGTGAAGTCATTCTGTCAGGTCCATTTCTTTTCATTTATCTCCACTTAAAGATGGTAAGGTTAGATTCCTCAGCATGGAGACCTCTGTGTACTCTGTATAGCTGCCACCACATTCATCTTCAGCATTATTACTGGGTTCACACACTCTTTGCCATTCTCCACCTGCTCCGATCTTAGTCAGCATCTTTGTAGAGTAGTGAATGTATGTTTATTTGGACAATTGTGGAATGTGATACAGAACTTTCAGATTTATTGGATTAGAGGCACAGATAAGCATTGTGTTTATACAATCATTAGGCAATTCAATTTAAAATCACATGAGGAAGTGTGCAGTCACAGTATGCAATTGGTAGAAACTAAAATGTTTCTATTCCTGGATGCATAGTGCCTAAAGACAACACTATTTAAATGAATAAATTATAGTGTTTTTAGTCCTGGTCTTAAGCTCTGCTGGCCTAGCAGAAGGCTAGTGAAGCTGATCACACAGATCAGTCTCTATTGTAAGAGGGATCAATCATGAAGAATCAAAAGAACCTATAGACTGCTATTGTATGCAGTGTCCAGAGTATGACCCTAGACCCGGCTACCCTGATAAACTGAGGTTGAAGGTCACACACACAAAAGACATGGCTTCATAAATTTCTGTCTCCCTCTCTCTCCCAAGATCATCTACACCTTGAAATGAATTCTATTGTGAGACTGTAGATCTCTCTGTGAGACAAGTGACTTTAAGTTTTACTGTAACATCACTCTAAAGAGTCCAATGCACACTCCAGAACCATGATGAGTACATCAGTTCTTAGTAAAAAAAAAAAACAGTAAATTTTTTATCCTTTTCCACCCATGTTAGAATCATGGGTCGCTTCAGCAGCGTTGCACTACATGCTCTAAACTGGAAAGGTTGCCAGTCTATGGCAGGACTAACCCACGCAGACAGACAACATTTTTACACTCATTTTTGAGGTGCATTCAGATTTAACATAAAACAAATGTTTGGGAAATTTCATCACTGGGTGTTTAATTACCTCATGTACCCAGTGTTTCCAGCATGAGGCTTGTGATATTCTATAGTTTTATTATCGTCAACAAATCCCTTAAGAAGACCATCACCAACAATGTTTTAGTCCATCTCTCAATATGGTAGTCAGCCCCAAATACCATTGGTATAGCCTATGGACATAAAGACTTCAGGGGAGAAGTTAACTACGACTCCTATGATTCTATTTTAGCAGGAACCATTCAATCTCCAAACTCTGTGGCAGGCGCCATTAGTGAAAGATGAAGACAAGTGGTGTGAAGTACTGAGTACATGTATTCAAGTACTGTACCTAAGTACAATTTTGAGGTCTTTGTAGTTGAGTATTTCCAATTTATGCTATTTTATACTTCACTACATTTCAGAGGAAGTATTGTGCTTCTTATTGCACCACCTTTATTTAACACACTGGTTACTTTGATATCATATACAAAACATATACCAAGATATAAAATATAATGCACATAGAATTAATGGATGAATGAATTTAAATTGTTATTATTATCTCATGCATATTACTACGCTCAGCCTGCATGGACAACATAACTTTGTACAAGCCAAGACCAGAGTGAAGTGTATACGTTTTCAAAAAGTAAAAAAAATAGAAAAACACTGTCCAGCCTTCGGACAACTGAGAAATACAAAATTCTGCAGAAACATTTGCTATGTAGTGCTGGAATCTAGCTATTTACTCTTTGAGACAAAGTTAGCCAACTTAAAAATATCAAAATGAAATAGCAGTTCTAGATTTTGTCCATCTGTACACCAGAATATTTCAGATCATATTTAATGGAACATTAACTCTCTTAAAACATTGTGATATATACTATACAAAAGAAAATGGGACATACTTTCCACTTCACTCAGCCTCCAAAGTCCCCCATCCCAGCACAGTCCCAATAGCATACCTGCAGCTGTTGACGACTTCCCAAGGTTCCAATACCTTAGAAGCGTTGGTTCAAGAGGTCGACATTTGCTTTTATGCTTTGGATGTGTACTTTTGACAAGTATGGCCAGGTAGCCAGGTCTTCAGGGGTCACCATGTTATCAGAAGTGACTGGTATTTTCTTTTGCGTGAGAACATCTGGGAGTATATAGAAGCCATTGCTGTCCAGATCGGATACCTCCACTATATACCATAGACTGTATATAAGAAGTCGACGTAGTCATTGTGACGTCACCCGTTGGTTTGTGGACTGCTGTTTTAAAGCCTCGAGTTTGGCTGATAGGCTGCCGCCATGTTGAGTTTTTGCAACCAGCGGCACTGGACGTGACCCTATTTGGACGAGACGGTGGAGCTAACGGACGTGTGCTAGCTAGCTAGCTTGCTTAGCCAGGTGCATCTGTAATTCACGTTAACTGTTATTTAAACAGGGCTGAAAATTTTGTCTAGCGATCAACAGGCTTAAAACTAAATGTACTCACCAGAGAAAGTGAACAGCCAACTCTGAATATGTCATGATCCTGTCTGTGTGTCTTGTTTGGGAGTCTGAGTTTAGTTCCATGTCCTTAGGTCATGTTTTGGTAATCATTTCTGGTCCTTGTTTGAATTATTGTGATTTGGTCTCCTCTGTACTCTGTGTTCTAGTTCTGTGTTCTCATTTAGGTTCTGGTTCTTTGTAACTTGTGTGTGTTTCTGTCTTCTTGGTTATTCACTCTGCCCCATGTCTGCTTGTCTAGTGTTCTCTCTGTTTCCCCCTGCTGTCTCTCTGCCTGCCTGCTTGTCTCTCTGTCTCTGCCTCGTTAGCCCTGATCCCGCTTCCGCCCTGCTCGTTAGTCCCTGTGTATATGTATGCCTGCTTGTCTCTCCAGTCTTTGTCACGTCCTTGCGTCTAAAGTTGAGTGTTCCTGCCTGTTCCTTTGTCTTCCTAGTTCTGGATTATTCCCTGTGTTTTGGATCGCCTTGTGTTCTGGACTACCTTTGTTGGACTTGGCCTCGAGCTCCTTGTAAGCCTGTTTAAGTTAGTTTTTTGAGTAAATAAACATTTTTGGACTGCAACCTCCTCGCCTTGCCATTGTCTGCATTTGGGTCCTCGCCCCAGTCTGCACTCAGCGCCCCAATCCGTGACAGTAGGACGTGACCAGAAATGGACCCAGCAGACTACTCGGATGAACTTTGCGAGCTAGTATGCGACTTAATCGAGTTAAAAGTTTTGTGGAAGGAAGCCCTTGATGATCTGGAACGGGAGGCTTTTGGGTCTCTGGCTCATGGAAGAGGTGGTTGAGGGACTCATTACCACCATGGGGTCATCGCTTCCTCCACAACTCTGCTCCTCGGCTCAGCAGCAGCATTCAGCTGTCTAGCCTGTTGCTTTCACCAGCTCCTGTGTGTTCTCCGGATCCCCGGCCCGCTAGCGCTGCTAGCCGCCAGCCTGATTCCCGGCCTGCTAGCCCCCAGCCTGGCCTGCCCATCTGCCTGCCTGACCCCCCCCAGCAAGGACTCTGGGACCATGACTCTCCTGGCCTTCTTTGCCATGAAGGCCAGGGAGTCGGAAGAAGCACGGGCAGCCAGTCTGCGGCCTACTAGTGTGGAGGCTAGTTTCTCCCCCGGCTCCACGTCTGATCCACCTCCAGTAAGGCCAGCTGGAGGGCGACGTGGATCCCGCCGTCAAGGTGCAAGAACACCCACAACCCAGCCGGCCCATCTCGGCAGACTCCAACCCCCAACGACCAGCCCTCTTTCGAGGGAAGTCGCCTCGCCATCTTCCTGGGAGGCCGTGGTGGTCATCGGAGGCGACCTGGTCGCCATGGCTCAGGACATCGAGACCAGCTCCATGGCCCTCCGTCGGTGGGCCGACCAGCACCAGCTCTGTTGGTGGTCCAGCCGACTCCTCCTGTTCCTCGTGCTCCATCCGTGGACCGACCGGCACCAGCTCCGACGGTGGTCCGATTGACTCCTGGTTCCTCGTCGGTGGCCCGACCAACACCAGCTCCGTTGGTGGCCCAGCCGATTCCTGTTCCTCGTGCTCCGTCGGTGGACCGACCGGCACCAGCTCCGCCGGTGGTCCGATCGACTCCTGGGTCCACGTCGGTGGTCCGACCAACACCAGCTCCGTTGGTGGCCCAGCCGATTCCTGTTCCTCGTGCTCCGTCGGTGGATCGACCGGCACCAGCTCCGCCGGTGGTCCCACCGACTCCTGGTCCCTCGTCAGCGGTCCGACCAACACCAGCTCCGTTGGTTGCCCAGCCGATTCCTGTTCCTCATGTCCGGTCCATGATCCCCAGCCCAGCTGTCCAGTCGGTGGTCAGACCAACTCCAGCTCCTCGTGTCCGGTCCATGGTCATCAGCCCAGCTGTCCAGTCGGTGGTCAGACCGACTCCAGCTTCTCGTTTCCGGTCCGTGGTCAGCAACCCAGCAGCTCAGTCCGTGGTCCTCAGCCGTGCTCTGCCACCGGAGATCCCAGGCTCCCTACGCCGGTCCCCAGCCCGACCTTTGGAGAAGCCTCACCTTCTTCAGCCTCTGGTGGGTCCCTTCCGTCATCTGCAACCCCTGCTGAGACCTTTGGAGAGATCTCGCCTTCATCGCCGGCCTACTGCTCAGTCTCCGGAGCGATCTCTTCTTCGCTGCCGACCTCCAGGGAGGATTAGTTTCTGTCTCTGGCCCCCTGCCCGGCCTCCAGGGAGGATTAGTTTCTGTCTCTGGCCCCCTGCCCGGCCTCCAGAGAGGTCTTGCCTTCGCCGCCGGCCCCCTGCCTGGCCTCCAGAAAGGTCTCGCCTTCGCCGCCGGCCTTCAGGGAGGATTCGCCACATTTGCCGGCCCCCCCGCTTGGCCTCCAGTGGGTTTCCAGCCCCCCTGAACTGTCCGGCCTCCAGGGCCTTACTCCGGGACGGCCACCTGAACTCTGTGGACCCTCTGCTCTGCACGGCCGTCTGGGTCGCCCTCTGGGACGACCTCTTGAACAGTTTTGCCCCCTTGATTTCCCCGGCCTCATGGGTCTCCCTCCGGGACGACCTCCTGAACTGTTCTGTCCCCCTGGCCTGCTCAGACGACCTTCCAAACTCTGTTGCCTCCTTGCTCTGCCTTCAGGCCTGCATTTGGGTTCTCGCCCCAGTCTGCACTCCAATCCATGACAGAATAAGCTTTTTCAACGGTACTGGTTTAATTTACCCAGTGCCGTGGGTACGAGTCACTCTAGCCTGATTGACAGGTCGTCATGGTAATGACTTGTCAATCATAGATAATCCCGCCCTGAAGCATACTCTGATTTATGCTCTATTTTCCTCTGAATGGGACCATAATTTACTAAATAAACAGCATATTGTATGTATATTGTATGAAGAAGACATTAAACTAGTGATTCAGACCATAAACTCATTAGGAAAGTGTTTACTGAGGTAATAAATCAGCTGAGAAGTTCTTCTACTTCTTTTTGCAACCAGAAGAGTCGCCCCCTGCTTGTCGTTCGATAGAATGCAGGTTTAAGGGACTTCCGCGCTCGCATCAAACCTTCTTACAAGTTGAGGTAATGATGTCTAATGATGTGCAAAACCCAGAAAGTTTTGTCAGTTTAAACTTAGAACACTTACAACAGTCAAACGGTTGGTGATAAAATTCTGAAATAAATCACACATGATTTAGTTTTGGGTGTGTTGTCAATTATTTTGGTTGCATTGTATCCAACACTCAGCAAAAAAGCAAATGTTATACAGACTGTAGAAATTATAGCAAGATACTGAATATCACTGTAGACTCACCATTTGACCGATCCAAAAACCCTTTGAAACACTTGATATCGGCAATCTAGAGGATGACTGTGTTGATTTTGGTAGGGTTTGAAGAAAGACTTGTGGAGATATAGATGTTAATTGAATTAGCATATTCTGAAAAATATAGAGTGACTAATTTTGTACGAATCCATGCAACGAGTTACGAGGTATAAACTTTTTACAAGTGTAGCGCCCCCTAGTGGAAGTATATCCCAGGACTGCTCAGCGAAGCTCAGACCAAGCATCTTCAAGCAAACAATCAATGAACATGCACCTGTGGAATTATAACAGCGTACAGACAGTAGGCAATTAAGATCACCGTTAAAAAAACTAAGAGACTAAAGAGAACTTTCTACTGACTCTAAAAAACACCAGACATGCTGCAAGGAGGCATTATGTGGCATTCAGATCAACTGCGAATTTTCTCCTTGCGACGCTTTCCTCGCGTGAGTACATTCACTGCAAGTGTTCACACACAACGCGAGAAGGCGATTTTAACGCGATAACGTGAATAAACACAACTCGCCATTACTACAACTGTATGAACCCAAAGTAAACATTTTGCTGTGATTAAATAGCAATATCAAACTGATGCCGAAATAACTACAACATGATGCAGATTTGTTAAACAGCTCTGTCAGCAAGACAGCAGGACAACAACTTCTAAAATGTTTGTTTTCTGAATGGAGTTTGGATCGATCAGGGCTATTCTATGCTAATTTGGTAGAATAGTAAAGTACAATGATAGCTGGAATAAAGTTACAGACACATGTTTTCTGAAGTCACCAGGTAGTTCAACCTCCTCACTTTCTTTTCTCCAAGTAATATCCAGTTTTGTCTGGTTTTTATATAAATATGAAGTCATAGTCCAACAGAGCTAACGTCGCTAACAAAAACACTGGAACCAGATGTGTACAGAAGCTAGCTACTGAGAAGCTCCACTGAAGATAAATCAACGTTGTAATCCCAAAAAACTTAAGTAAAAAGCTAATTTAATAAAACCAGTTTGCTCCGAGCTCCTCCCGCGAGTAAACGGCGTAGTTGTTAGAGCAGAATCTCAGCGTCATGTGACTTTCTCGCTTGAGTTGAAAATATTCAACTCATGCGAATTCCTTCGTGTCTCGGCCCCGCCCCTTTTGCCTCGCTTCGCGCCACCCAACAGGAAATCGCGGCTCTACACGTCTTTGCATTGACTTTGTATGTAAACTCACCGCCCCGAACGCTCACTTCGCTTTTGGTCTGAAAGCACCATTAGGACTGCTGATGCTGCAGTGCAATAAATTGCAATGTCCGTACTGTGAGCTGCCTAAGAAAGCACTAGAGGGAGACAGGACAGAAAGCTGATCGTCCTCTCAGTGGCAGGCCACGTGACAACACCTTCACAGGACCACAGGGCCACACCCGATACTGATTGTTACTTTTGATTTTGAGCCCCCTTTGTTCTGACATATTTTTCCATTTCTGTTTCTCACATGTCTGTGAACTTTGTTCAGTTTATGCCTTAGTTAGTAGTGGTTGTTTAGTTTCCCCAGTGTACAGTTCTGTGCATTCCTCACTGCATTGGACCGCATACACTAGATTGCTTTTCCTGTGTGTGGGGGTATGGTCCTTGGGGTGTACCAGTATCTGTCTTAGAGTGTCCACAGGGATGTGGTGTTTGTTGAAAACTCCTGAGTTTCTCTGGTACCCCAGACACGTATGGAGTCAGTGTTGTTTGGACTAGTCAGTCAGAAGTGAAGTCACTTGGAAGAGGGACAAAACGTCTTCTAGCATCTTCAACCAAGTCCAGTTGCCCTTGATTTTAACCTTCTTTGGATAAATATGACCTGGATGACTGAGAACCTTCACAGACATCTTGCTAATAATTTTGGGAGGACCCCCTCAGATTGGTACAGGAGTATGAAAGCATAGCCAGGACAACAAAAACCCAACAGCCTACACTTAAGCCTAGTTCAAACTACACAGTTTTAAGCACGATTTACCGGTTGGAGAGCTCGGCGACCGTCAGGCTATGATCAGGGGTAAATCAGCAATCAATCTACGGTCGCCAGTCATAATGTGTGAACTACTCAGCAACGCATCACAACGGCTCCCTGACGCATCACTGACATAGCCAGATATCTAGCATGCCAAATATCTGGAGGAGTCGGCCGACTCGACATCCACATCCAGCCAATGAGAGCAGGTAAAACACTTTTTACTCACCTCCAGGTCTCTCTGTAGCTCAGACAATCCCTACTACCTGCGTGTGCTAATCCATTCTTTGTCTTTATAATTACTATCTTTATAATAATAAACAAAGTCTTTTATGTGTGTAGATTTGCATAATTTCCCGTTTCACATTGACACACCAGCGTTGGGTGACACAGCCATTATCAGCTCGTGTAGTGTGTGACCCTGTCTCCAATCAGTCACATAGTGTAAACGCCACAACGACTTCAAGACTCCCATCGCAAGACGGCAAGTTGTGTAGTCTGAACAGCACAGCGATCTGCCGACGCTGAAAGTCGTGTAGTCTGCACGAGCTTTTAGTCTCCACTGTTAAAGGACACAGACCTTCAATGATCCTGGAGAAAGCGCAACACCAGCTACTAAATGAGGGAGTGAGATAAACCCATTTCACCATTGAAGCCCTGAACAAAGAATCATACAACATACATCACAAACTGGAAATACATCTGCCCAGTACAGTACTGGAAAAAAAAAAAATTTAAAAAAAACACCCCCCAGACATCTCAACACACCAAGAGCAAGGAAAGGCAGACCTGGAAATTCCAAAACCTACAGTCAGGAGTCAGTCTTTCCTTACTTCCCAGGAAACTTAACAAACGTTACCTTTTGGCCTCAGGTGAAGATGCCAAAGATGGTCGTTCAGACCACCTCGGGTGGCTCCAACGACCCTAACGACTGTCGTTACAACAGCCAGGAGCACTAACGAAACAGCGGTATCGACGATCCTGGCAAACGACTCGAGTTTCCCTACTAGTCAGTCAGAACTGAAGAAGTCTCTTGGATGAGAGATGAAATGTCTAGTATCTTCATCCAAGTCCAGTTGCCCTTGACTGGATTGACCTGGATGACTGAGAATCTTCACAGACATCTAGATATGAGAGCTGCCCCATCCAAAGTGAGAGGAACGCGGCTCTCCTAATCAGATCAGTTATTCCCCAAACAGTCTGCCAATAAACTGCAAGTGTTGTGTGTGTGTTGAATAGAGAGGACCCAAACGCAAAGCTCAGACGAAACAGGTTTTATGAAGGGAAAAAGGGGTTGAGGGAGTGGAGATGAGGAAGAGGTGGCCAAGGACCGAGGAGCAGGTGGGGTAGATGAGGCTGAGACTAGGGAGCCGAAGAAGGGAGGAGGCACGGGAGACCTGACCGGGGGCGTTGGTAGAGGAGTGTGGTGGAGGGCTGACTGGCGAGGCACGAGGAAGAGCCCGGAGGAGGACGTGGAGGAAGCCCGAGAGGAGAGGGCAGGTACTGTAGGCGAGCCCAGCCGCCACGACGGAAGACGGTGCAGGTGTGGATCGTCAGCTGGGCTCAGGAGCGGAGAGAGAGAGGGAGAACACAAGCTAGAGGAGCAGAGGAGACACAGAGAGGCAGGCAAAACGCAGGGGAAAACAGAATGTAGGGAAAAAAGGAGAAATAAACAGGACACTCGCCGTCAGCCGGGCTGCCACCACAACGCAAAGCCCACATCGATTGCCGGACACCACCCCGACAACCAACGGCCAAGTGATGACATGCGGCTATAAAAGTCTTCAATTCAATTCAATTCAGTTTTATTTATATAGAGCCAAATCACAACAGCAGTTATCTCACAGCGCTTTTCATAAAAGAGCAGGTCTAGACCGTACTCTATGATGATATTTACAGAAGCCCAACAGTTCCCACCAAGAGCAGCACTAGGCGACAGAGGCAAGGAAAAACTTCCTTTTAAGAGGCAGAAACCTTGAGCAGAAGCATGGCTCAGGGTGGGCGGCCATCTGCCTCGACCGGTTGGGGGTGAAGGAGAGAGAGAGAGAGGGCAGGAGAGGAACAGAGAGAAAAAGAGAGGGATGGAAAGGGTCAGATTTGGCAGGGGTCCAGAGAAAACTACAAAGTCATATACCACGACTCAACATTATTCTTAGTGACCTCCAGCTGGCGTAATGGGGAGTCATTACTGCCGACGTGAATAACAATTTTACTGTATTTACGTTTATTCTTGTGCCAAAAGTCCACTGACTCCAGCTGCGTCGCGTTACGGCTGTGTCATGGTTGCCGGAGATAATCGCAGCCATTTTAGTCAGTGCTCCTGAGTCCTAGACGTGGCTCTACGCTCCGCAGAGAATAGGCAGCCGTTGTTCTGTCAAGTTATGCTACCTATAGAGATGGCTACTTAGAGGTTCTGCACATGCACACGACCCACAAGCATGGTCTGTTTCCATGCTGATAAATCTGTGCAATCTTGCTGTTGGGCATGTCGTCAAGACAGTGGTTGATCGTGAGCAGAATACGCTACCCTTGATATCTTAAAGATGGCATAATACAGTATTTCAACATGCTCCCCATCTCCTTACAGTACACATGGAGTGGAAGTGGGCTATTTAACTGACCTCTACACCAGGGGTCCTCAACTACATTTGTTCTAAGCAGACACTGTGGGGGCCGGACAAAAATAATTGCCATATTCCAGTTTGATATTTTCAACTTTTGCTAAATGAACATTTTAATAGCTTCTATCAGTGTTAACAGACTCCTAAAAACATGGTAGGCCAAAATCCGTAATGATAAGTCTACATAGGCTGCTACATGGGTTTACTCAACCAGAAAATGCTCTCAGACCGCAGCCAATGAGTTCACTGAGGAGTGATGGTTAAAATCTGTAATGATTGGCATTAATTTACCGGTTTTGACGCTATTAGCTGCACGTTATTGTGCATGAGACACCTGTAGTTACTGGTGCTAACAGCAGATGCCTTTTAATAGCATAGGGCACAGACGTCTGGGGCAGCTAAACAAACTATTGTCGGGGAGTAATTGGTATTTTCCATAATTCTAGGAGCAGTTATGATCTGAATTTATGCTGCACACAACATGAGTCTGCGAACAGCAAAAGGGAAAGGAGCTGGTTACCTGGCTGAGAAGGTGGAGGTGTGCAGCTCTGTATCTAACAGCTCTCTGTGTCTGCTACTCCTGACTGTTGCATTGCTCACTGCCATATTTCATACTGGTCTGCAGTCAGTAAACAGCAGACCGGTGATGGGGCAGTGGATGAGACACATGCCTTTGGTGTGAGAGACCCGGGTTCGAGTCCACTGTGAAACCAATGTGTCCTTGAGGGAGACACTTAACCCCAAGTTGAGTGTCCAGAGGCGTGCTTTGGATAAAAGCATCAGCTAAATGAGTAAATGTCAGTAAACAGTTGAATATCACGCACGTGTTGACGCATTGTAGCAGTCTACACGACAGCGGTCAAGAAGAACCATAGACTGTAAAACCAGACAAACGTGACGTGGGTTGTCCCAGAAGCCACCGTGCACAAAACGTGATGACGTTTATCTCGACTGCTCGGCCACGCCTAGTTGTTAAATAAAAAAAAGAGCCGTTAAAAAAAGAGGTAATCAGTGTACATTATGTGTTAATATTCACTATACTATACTTATATATTATTAATATAGTATATTTATACCATAATTCCTGCAAATACTTATTTATAATAGCCTAATGATAATAATAAGGCAATGTTTCAATTCATACCACTGTTGTATATTTTATTTCTTCCAAAGTGATTTTAAGTTTCACAAACCAAGAATATTCTGTAATGTTACATCACAAGCCAGATGTTTCTCGATTTAGGTTAAAACTTACACACATTACTGAGAATTTATTGACAGAATAACAGTGGTACAAACATTATCTGGACACGTCTGCTGTGTTGGCTGCAGTGGTCTGTGTGACTGGGCCTGGGGGAGCTAACCGTAGCTAGCTAGATATTCCTGACAGCCCCCCGAAGTATATTCCTCTTACCCCAACCAGGGTATGTGCCTAAAGTTATTGATTATATGCATGTCGACTGGTTAACCCTACAGCGGTGTTGCTGTGCAGCCTCCGGTAACGTTACTGCAGCTATAACACCCGTCGGCACTTGTGGAGCTTCTCAACTCCGAAAACGTTTGAACACATTTTCGATTCGCTGCCAATTTTCGTAAAAATGCCGATCTTCGAAATCTACACAGTTCATTTCTCGCCTAAAAACTTCTCAGAATTGTATTTAAAGTTCTGTTGTTGGCTTCTAAAGAATAAAACGGTTTGCATTAGGATCTATCATGTACGTAAGCCGAGATGAAAGTCATCGCGTTTTGTGCGCAGTGTCTTCTGGGACAAACCATATTTGGAAGTTCAACTTCCTTCAACTTCCGTCACGGTCTGCAGGCTGCAGCTGGATATACTTGCAGCTGTCAGCGCTGATCTCACTTACAAACAGATTGCATTTCCTGTGACAACTTCAAAATAAAAGCCATGTGTTTCGCCCCTTAAACGCTTTTATTGTGAAGCTGCTGCAGCACGGAATGATCAGTTTGCATTAGTAGTAACTTAATACAGCATTTTTTCACAGCTTACACTGCATCATGATAAAGCTGTTGTTCTCCTACACTTGAAGCCAAAGTGGTCGCGAGTTTTTCGTTGCACTTTTTTTTGACTCAGTAAGGGATATGTTTGAAAATGTAGCGAACCATGGCATCTTGGTCAGAGGAGGATAAAAAGAAGAAGAAAGAGAAGTAGGAAAGCAACACAGAAAATAAACCAAAAACAATAGAATAAACCTTTTATATTTCCCCTTATGTGCCGTGTTGTGTATGTTTAAATACAGAGTGAGAATGGGAGAACAGCACATAGCTCATTGTTACTGTGTGATTATAGAGTGGGAGAACAGAAGATACTTTTAATACAGCCCACACCTCTAACATTACCGTGTAACTAAAGTGGAGAACAAGATTTTTTACTCCTCTCTGCTTACCTTGAATGAAAGAATGAAAATAAATACTAGGTTCATCTGTACCCCGTTATTAAACATTTATGAATAGCTATGTTTGATCCACCTTCATATACAGTATATGCGACGTTATTACATTACTGTAGCCTGTTACTTGAGACGGGCCCCTTAGCTGCAACGCAAAATTAACTGTAAATAATTTTATTCTTTGCACATTATGAACGCCACTGCGCTTTATTCTGGATTTGTTGTGCCTAAATAAAAGGTTTGTCACAGCTAAATCAGATGATTGTGAAAGTCATTCTTTTTGTCATTATTGTTAAAGCAGTTGCCTTTACATCCAAAGGTCTTTAAACTGATCTTCACTGTGGTATGTTCATTCATTATAGACATTGACAATGAACTTCAGGATGTAGCTGTTCACAAATACTGTACAGTATGTAGCCTAAGGAACAATCCTTCTAGCTGACAGACCATTGAACTGGTCACCTTAGCCATCATCGCAACAATTGCGCCCTGTGAGATTTGGCAGGAGCCACCACTGACATCTAGTAAACGAAATGTGGGTGAATTGACCCTGTAAATAGCCTATAGTTGATGATAGACGTAATATTCAGCGGTTGGTAAAAAATGAAAACGCTGCGTTGTTTTATTTTGAAATCCTTGGCCGGACGTGTGATCCTGTTAAACTGACGGTATTGACGCGGTGCGGTCATAAAGCGGTGACCCCGGTGCAGCAGCAGCAGGGTGGTGATGGTGGTAAGCGTGCTTCTCTGCTGTGGGAAGAGCGCTTCTACTCCGCTCTGCCCTGTGATCCTGTTGTGCGCAACAAAACAAAGTAACACATAATCCGACGGGGAAGGATTAAACAAACGCACTGGCGCTACGGAGAATCATATCATTGTGTACATTGACCGGACCGGTACCTAGAGGTGATATTCCCCCGCACTCTATGTAACGTTATTATAGCGGCTAATGATTCGTTTTTGTTAGCTAAGCCGAGGCTTGCTTTAAGGTGGAAGTTTTCACCACAGTGACAAGTAACACACAGCTGAAACAGACACAGCGTGCCGCGGGCAGAGTCAATGGAACCTCAGTTGCTGTGCTGTGAGGGGGACAGGCCTGCCATCCGGAGGGCCTACCGGGACTCCAACCTGTTGACTGACCGGGTCCTGCACGCCCTGTTGCGGGCAGAAGAAAAGTACCTCCCGGCTGCCAACTATTTCAAATGCGTCCAGAGAGAAATGGCTCCGTGTATGAGGAGGATCGTGGCTACCTGGATGCTGGAGGTGAGTAAAGGCCAAAGTTCCTCTGCTTATCTGCAGAGTTGCTTGGTACAATAATGGATTGTCCTTTGTGAGTAAGTTAAGCTATCTGAGAGTCGCTGGTTATTTCAGCCCGCTATATGTAATTTAACTGTCAAACTAACTAACTTTAGAAGGGGATTCAGACTGCTCTAGCACTGCTGTTGATTCTGTGGAAGAGACGAATAAAAGGTGTATGCGATTTCTTTTTTTTCAAGTAGCCTAAACAAAGTTGATGCCTTATTGAAGTTATTTTCCTAAAGACTCTGTGGTGCACAGACGGGTTACATGTAATGCAGTCTTTTGCCCATAAACAAACAGTGTTTTTGGATTCTCACTGGTGTTTTTTTGATGGAGTCTGGAATTCTGTTTTCAGGAGTTACGTTACAAGGTTTGCTATCGGGTACAAAACATAGGTTCACCGTGGGCATGACACTGGGCCATAATGCATCTTTTTTAACTAGGTGTAGCCTCTTAAGACGGCCAACATGACGCTGCCATGTGGACACTGGGCATTTAAAGCAGGTCATTGAGTGAAAGAGTAAGTTAGCATTCTCATGGCTTCAACAAAAGCATATCGACGCCGTCTTTACATAAAATAAACTATTTCCTGTTCACATGCCCTTTTAACTGTATAGTATGAAATTTCAAGCCCACAGAGAATGCAATCCATAATATATAGTTGAACAACTCAAAGAATATTTTGGAGTATTTTTGGAAAATGCTGCGGTATACGCAGACCACGCGCCGCCTTTGTGCTGGGGGCTCGCGAGGAAGTTTTACCTCCATTAATTCTTTCCATAGAGCTGAAATTGATGTTTCTTCTTTGTATCTTACAGTTTCTGGGACACTTACTGTATTTGAGCATAACGTCAGTTTTTCGCCAGACCCGTTTTTGCTGACATAATTTATTTTTTGTTGGTAATGGACTTTATTAATGGAAATTATTATTAAATTACCTAACTATGCCATGCTTCGGCCAGTTGCCATCACTGTATTAACTGCTGACAACATTTCTCAGTATCATGAGCCTTGCCATTAGAAACCATACCTAAAGCTTTCTCGAATTTCACAAATAGAAATAGTTGTAAAGTATTTTTAGCGGCACCTTTTTTTTTTTTTTTTTCTTTTTTTTTTGCAGAATACTACTAAAAACAGGATTTCTTTGAGCTTACACAGGCATCACACTGGCTTGTGACCTGTTTTGCATGCTGTACATGAGGTATAAATGAAGTACACAATGAAGCATGTAGGTGATTGGGATGAACAAAACTAAGGGTATGGGCCGAAAGTGATACCAGTGCTCTCTTTTCTTCGATTTTAAAATCTGTATACCTCGCGTATTGGCATTATTTTTATAGGGTAAGAGACCATTAGGGCAGGGATAGCTGTGGTGCTAAAAGCTGTGTCAGTTGCATTTTGTGACTTAACTGTATTTAACAGCAGTACTGTTGTCTGGTTTGTCTGTGCAGGTGTGTGAGGAGCAGAAGTGTGAGGAGGAGGTTTTCCCCCTAGCTATGAACTACATGGACCGCTTCTTGTCAGTTGAACCCACCAAGAAGAACCATCTGCAGCTAACTGGAGCTGCCTGTATGCTCCTGGCATCCAAACTGAAGGAGACGATCCCACTCACTGCTGAGAAACTCTGCATCTACACAGACAACTCTATCACACTTTCTCAGTTGCTGGTAGGTCATTCAGTAGTGACCTATGGATTAAAACACTATAATCTAACGTCAAAAGGGTGGCATTTGGCCTACGTGTCTGTCTGTACATTTTTGTTCAGATCAAGGAGCCCCACCACAAGATTAAAATTTTCTTGACCAATTCTTTAGGCCATGATTAAGTGTCTTGAAAAAAGTGCTGCATTACCATGAAGTTCACTGTGGACATTTATGGTCCTTGGAGGAGGATTCCTAATGGTTTAAATGTCCCCACAAGTAGACAAAAACCATCACCATCTTTGTTATCTCCTGCATCTGTCTATTTGGCTCACACTTGAACTTGTCCTTTTATTCTTCTCTCTCTCTCATCCACGCACAGCAAATGGAGCTGCTGGTTTTGAACAAGCTGAAATGGGACTTGGCCTCAGTAACTCCTCTCGACTTCATTGACCACTTCCTGTCACAGCTGCCTGTCAGGAGAGAGAACAGGCCCATACTCCGGAAGCATGCTCGTACCTTCGTGGCATTGTGTGCCACAGGTATGTATGGGTCCACATTACTTACATGACTGTCTTTTTATGAAAAGGGGTGAAATGTCTCTTAGGTATGTAAGGTGTTCCCATAAGCACTATAAACACAGTGGCACTTCAACTGAGGCACTTTTTAAGCCAGGCCATCCTTATTTGTTATGCAGTAGACTGCACACTATAGCAGTCTGGCAGACTGACCCTGCAGCAGCAGTGTTTATTACAACATCGAATATGATACGAATGATGGAATAATTTCATGTTTGCTTTAGGTTGACTTTATAAAGTTAGTTTTCATATTATAATGTTTCTAAAAAAGAACTTCAATAACTCCTTAGTCACACAAGTGCAGCTTGACAAATATAGACTCTTATCTGTTCTGTTTTTTCCTGCCCTTGTCTCATCACCACTGGGATGACTCTGCTCGGTGGCTACATACAGTAAATAACACAAAAACACAGCAGTGGATTATGGAAGCGCACTTGTTTGATCTTGCAAGTAACATCCTGACACAAGTTAATTTTTATTTTTTGCCAAACAATAAACTCCACCACGCATATGGTTGTTTCAGGGCTCGGCAGCAACCTCCACCAAAATAACGCAGGGTGCCCAGCAGGAAAGTTGAACCAGGCTAAACCTATGCTGCAACGTCATGTGGCGTGGCACTACATTGGCCAAACATATGCATGCATGTGCACATTCCTGCTAGATTACTGTCTGACTCTGTGTGTGTGTGAATGGACCAGTGCAAGCGTGTTTTCAGTCTGAATTAAATCTTAATAATCTTTGACTATGGAAGTTGAATTCTGAATGTTTTTTGTCCTTATTTGGTTCTCTTTATTCTCATCAGCTATTTGAAAGGTGCAATATTAACATCATGTTCCATTTTAATGCTCCGCAGATGTTAAATTCATAGCCAGCCCTCCGTCGATGGTAGCAGCAGGCAGCATGGTAGCAGCAGTGGAGGGCTTACAGATGACGATGGTGGGCAATGCCATGATGTCTCAGAAACTGACAGAGCACCTGGCCCAGACCATCAGGAGTGACCCGGTGGGTACATCTGTCCGTGACATGACTTGGCTCAGCTCTGCTTGATACAATTCAAAGCAGGTTTATTTACATAGTCCCAATGACAAACATGCAATTAGGTAGCAGAAGTTACCTAATAGCATTTTTCATATAGAGCATAAACAGCAGCCTACTCAGAGTTAACTCAGGGTTATCAAGCAAACTCAGGGTTGACAAAATCTGACCGCCTACACTGTTAAACGGTACCACGACGGCGAATAAGATGTTAGTTGAGTTGGTGTTAACTTAAGTAGAGTATGTGCGCATTCGCATAGAAGGGGTGTGTTTGGCCGCATGCTCCGTATTTTTCTTAGAAGAATGCACGTTGATTGTGTCAGGATATGAGGAGTTTAAAGACACGTTTACGGCTAAATCTAACACCGTGGCATCGCACTGAGGAAATTTGTCATTTTCTTCAGTGTTCTTATTGTAGGCTAATTCTCTATTTAGTATTTTATGGACTCATTCACTTCCAAGATTAATCTACAAGTAAAAACCGTGAATATTCTGTGACATTATAGTCATATCTTTTATACCTTAACTTCACTTTGCAAAGCTGCAACACACACCTCTGCCGTGTATTATGCATGCAAT
This sequence comes from Micropterus dolomieu, assembly GCF_021292245.1. Classification (NCBI taxonomy): domain Eukaryota; kingdom Metazoa; phylum Chordata; class Actinopteri; order Centrarchiformes; family Centrarchidae; genus Micropterus; species Micropterus dolomieu. The sequence goes on along the minus strand of NC_060171.1, from coordinate 34,645,479 downwards.
GGAAAGTTAACTTAGACAGTTCAGATTTAGCAATGAGGAAATACTTGTGAGTTTAGCCCACAATCACTATATTATCATGCACCTTAGAGACTTTGCTGGGGATTGGGCGTTTTCAGAAGAAAACACCAGACTGATTATAATTTTTTGTGACTTTGAAAGAGTTTTGTTCTTGTACATTTGCCACTTTCATCTAGGATTTTTTTTTTTTCTTGGTTTATTAACTTCCATCCTGGCTTCGTATTTTTTGGACAAGTTAAATGGTCAATCTAGATACATGAAAACAGTTAAGATTGGCTACATCTGAGAAACTGTTGGGTTAATTAGGCTAATTAATATCTCCTCCCTAAAATCACAGAGGGTGCAGGGCTCGCTGTATGAACGTAGCCTAATGTTGTTGTGTTAAGAAGTGGAACAAGTCAGGATGAAACCTAAAAATATTTTATTAAGTGGTAATAGTGTACTTCTCCTCATTAACAGTGAGTTCAGATGTGGTGTGTAGTCCACGTGCAGGGTGACCTCGAGTTAACCACGAACACAATCTGCTCAGAGCAGTTTAGAGATGCAGCGTAAATTGGCATGGCAACAGACTTTGGTTAACACCTATCCTCCTTTCGTAGTACGGGTTAATCAGGAAGTTACATCTGACGTCACAAAGTTACTCGTGAAGTTACCTGGATAAGTTACCCCGCTTCGTAGTACAGGCCACAGGTCTAGACTGTACCCTGTTTATATTAACAGAGATGTCAATGGAAAAGCATAAAAGAACATTTCCAAGCATGCTGTGCCGTGCCTTGCCGTGCCGTGCAATCAAGGCATTAGATGATCTCTGACTTTCAAACTAACCTGAACTCCCGCCCTTCAGGACTGTCTCAGGGCGTGTCAGGAACAAATCGAGTCGCTGCTGGAAACCAGTCTCAGACAGGCACAACAACTGCAACACTCAGTTACCATGGAAACTAAGAACATCGGTGAGGGGCAGGACCTCTCAACTACACCCACAGATGTCCGGGACATAAACATCTGATGAAGTGCCTGCTGAGCTGATTAAGTGGACGGTCATCTTTGACACATACAAAAACACACATGGCTTTGTTTTCATGATGTGGTGTGTTTTGGAGAGCTTACAAGTGACTGGACTGGACTCAACAGTATATCAGAACTGTCAATATGAAGTCCTGTATGAACTGTGCGGGGAACCAAAGGGAGATGCTCACTAAAAACAATCACGTCCAGGACATTGATCGCCTTAAGAGGAATTGATGCCATGTGTGTTAAGGGCTTTTTACTGGGGGGGGTGTAATGGGTGTTGTTTTAACGTCTGGTAGGCCTGTCTGAACCTAGGCCTCCTCCCAAATGGAAACTATCTAGCCTGACAGACTAAAACCAGTTGGTGCATTACGACCTCCCTCGGCCCATATTTATTAAACATTTAAGAATTACACCGAAGAATGCTCTACAGAGCAAACTCCTTTTTATTTTTTGCTTCGCATTACATATTACCTATACGGTATAACGGTATTATCATTTTAAAACATGTCTGCACTGCAGCCATCAAAGAACCCAACTGCCGTTTAGCAGTTTGATAAATATGGGCCCTGGTCAACATGTAAAGTAAGATGTTTATTAGCTGACAGTTGTCTTCTAACAGACAACAAAATGGTAAACTGCAGTGGGAAAAGTTCTGTGATGTAGTTTACAGTATGAGCAATGTTTGCATATGATTCTTCAGGACATCATGGACAATTGGCAAAAAAATTTCCTCATAACATCTGAAATTCTCTGTGGTTGAGATTCCCAAATTGAGATCCAAATAGCACATATGGCTGTGTGGTGTTTGGCTTATAAAATATACCATAGTATATGGAAACTGTTATAATATCTAATCACTTGAGCAGCACAAATGGAAAGGTATCATAAACTGCCAAACTGAAACCACTGTTCTAATGTGATGCAATGTAGTGCACAGCTTACACCACTAGAGGGCAGTCAGTGGAATGCAGTAGCAACCAAACATCAGTCTCAATTTTGGATTGACAGAGATAACAGGCATCCAGCAGCATCGTTGTCTGATCAAGAGGACAATCTTGGACTTGAATGTCATGCTTGTGCTGACACGTCACATTTTCTATTTGCATCAGAAGCAAAAAAAGGCACAGTAGCAAAGCATGACTTTATATGGTTGAGAGTTATGGAAGACAAATGATCAAAGAAACTGTAGATGTATAAATGTAGATATATCTGGGTGCTGCTGGTTACTTGTCAGTCCACTGAGGAGTAATGTCATTTGAAGCTTCTGCAACCTGTTTGTCAGTCAGACAGGACAACAAGAACTTGAAAACCTTTTTCCAACCACATGTGTTTCTGTTCTCCTGGCGAAAGGGATGAAGCATTTTTAATTTTGTAAAGGAAGATATCTGGTGAACTTCTCTGTTTAGCTTCTGATATTTATTATTTCTTATCACTTGACTGCTAAAGGTTGTTCTAAAAGAGGAAAGTTTTCTGGATTCAGCTGCTCTATTAACATTACCACACAGTGGTCCTTGAAGGTACTAACATTTTGCCTCTTGAATAGAGAAGCAACAATTAAATTGTTGTACCTACACAGTGGTATGATGAACTATTTTATTTTTAGGGTATTGCCCTCATGACATAAGCTTGTATCAGGTTAAGCCCTATTGTGTGTGTTTTTTGTTTTGTTTTTTTTAATCTGTCCCAGGACAAAGTGTGAAGATAAATTAAAGGAAAACTGTCTCTTAAAGCCTGTTGGTGATGTTAATATAATTTCTGAGCCTATAATATGTGGCATCATTTTATTGGCCCATTGTAGATGAAGTGATAAATTTCAGCCAAAACCAGTAATCCTAAACCTAAAGGTACGGTCACATAGAGCGCCCGAAGTGACTGGAATCCGGTTCTGTTCCAGAACTAAGAAAACCTCATTCAAAATCCCATTGACATTACACCTGTGCTAAAAACTAAAAATCCAACCTTGGAGCAGGTGCCTTTCTGAGTGTGGCTCACTTCATATGTTGAAATAAACACTATGATTTTGAATCTTCTAATAATGTTTATTCTATATTTATGCTTTTAGTGGCCCATAAGGAACAACATCTCCCATAAGCCCTAGGTTGCTTTGGTTGCTGAATGCCGTTGCTTGCCAAAAGCTGAGTCGAGGAGTTGCAGTTAGCTAACAGCAGCACAGAGGGGAGCAAATGCTGCAGCAGTTTTTAGACAGCAGAGATTACAGCAATTTAAAAATTACTTTAGAAGAGAGCATTGGTACGTTTAGTTTTTCTCACAATTTCTTGTTATATTGTGCTATACTGCTGCATTCGACCTAATACATTTACAAACAAATTACCACAATAACTGCCTGGGACAGATTGTGTGAGGCCCCAGGAAGTTGTAGGACAACAGTGTGTCATTACATTCACAATTTTAATCAGCATTAGTTGTTAGTCTAGCAAATCTACCACATTAATATTTAGGAACACAGCTCTCCTTTTCACTCACTTTGATGGTCTTCTGTACGTTGTTGTGACCCTTTTGCTCTGACAAATGACTCTGCCAGTTTTAAGGGGGGACTTTTCTAAAAAATTGCCAGTGGTAAAAGTGGTGTATTTCTAGAACAACTTTTTCAGACACCTTGCAGTCCAGTACACAGTGAAACTGAAATTTGATCGAGCTCAATTCATTTTCTAAATTCAGATGATAGAATAGAGATTTAATTCAATGAAATGCATGATGCAAAATCAGACTTGTCTTTTTTCATCCCACAGCAGCAAGGTTTTTTATAAATCAATTTGATTTAGTTATTTATTTAATTTAATTGATTAAGTCCATATAAACTAATGGGTGCTGCCTCTTTTAAACAATCAAACTGTGGCTACAATTCACCCATTTGCTTCAACAAGTAAAGCTTACTAAGCTAACGGGCTACTGAGAGATGAAGAACATCACAGACTATATAACTGAAAATCCCATCGTGTTCTTTCACTGAAACTAGTTTCTTTTTTACCTTTTTTGAGTTGTGCTGCTATATTAAGTATTTGTTTGTTTTGTAATAGAATATAGAGCAGTTTCTATTGTGAAATTGAAATCCATGTGAAATATATCATTCCCATTGATTCAGATTCTCAGGCCTGACATTTTACTTGTCACAGCAGGAACCGTGGATGAAACTAATTACATGGCTGAAATCGCTTACTGTGTACTATATGGTGCACTATATTTCCCACCATTTTATTTGAGTGTCCAAATTGTAAGTGTGTAAATGTATGCCCAATATAGTTTTTCAAAAGTGGACCTAAAATGTGTAAATTCATGTTCACTACTTTCTGCTAACAATCCCACAATTCAATGCACTACATTTTAAAAATCCAAAAAACTGTACAACTATACACCCGTCAGTGATAACAAAAAATAGGGATGATTGAGAAGTGTCCAAAATCGAAATTTACTGCTCACTGTAGAAGAAACATCTGTGGGTCTGTTATACAGTGAGTAGTAAATGGGTGAGCGAGGGCTGTTCAAGGAATGAGTGAATTGCAATGCAGCAATTAAAGGTGGGTCAGATATTCTAATCCAACTCGTCTTTTTGTTCAATTCAATATTTGCTAAAAAAAACAAACCAGTGTTTGTACTCAACCCTGGACCTGTACATGGGAAACAAAGTGGCACGCAACCCTGCTAAACCATTCCAGCTGTTCTAGCCATGATGTGTTTGTTAGTAATGTTAAATGACTTGCCCACAGACATTGAGCTTCCTTTCTAGTTCACCAAGACATCACTGCATGAAAAATGGAAGTGGAAGTTCAGGTTAACACCTGCACAAGAGAATTTCTGGCCAGTACCAAAAAATGTCTGGGACTGCCGGGAATTGACTTTGGGATTTTGTTTGTCAGTGTTGCCCCCATGAGGCTTTCATATGTAAATGATAATGCTGGGAGCTATACAAATACAAATCAGGTAAGCCACCACTGCACAGGATAGTTGGAGAAATTAGATGTGCAGGATGGAACAGGAGAGACCAAACAATCCTATCAAGACTTAGATTTGTACACACTGGAATACACAGTACATAATTGAAAATAGGCAAACATAACTCAGGCTGTTGTGACTGCTGTGGACAAGAAGAAATAGTAGAGCATGTTGTAAGAAGGCAGCTAGTTCAAAACCTCAGAAGGATAAATAGTACACTTTGGTTTAATAATAATTAATTAATTAATAAGTTTAATTGTTTTTCAGTATCTTAGACTAAACAATATGAATGAGAGGATATGAGTTTATTTTATTTATTTATGTAAATAATATAAGTACTAATCCTTTGATCCACACTCCTGGTGGCGGTAATGCACCAATTTCTTGTTTGCCAAGTTGTATTTCTGCTGGTAGTTTTGCTTTTATGTTTCATGTTGTCTTTTAAAGGTTTGAACTGACCCGTTTAAAGGACAATTTTGTTAATTTTCTGTTTAATTTAGAGGGGAGATATATGTGTTGTGTGTGTGTTGCAGCGTAGCTGTGCACTGGAATAAAAGTGAGTTGATGACTCTTGTTTTACATAACTCTGGTTTTGAGCTCCTGTAAAATTGCTTGCAGAAGCCTTGAGAGTCAGCAATTCTCTGCACTGAACGCCAGAATGTTGCAAGGAGGAGAGGGTGGCTGTTCTTCACATGGTAACGGACTGACCTGATTCCAGGGACGTAATCGATGTTCGCTGTTCTAGCTGAAACAGTGAAACTGGTACAGTCAACCAGATCTTGCTGCTAGGGTGACAGCCTTTAAGAGTTCTGCCCGGTGTTGATCGAGAGTGAAGCGATTTGTTGGATTAGATTCATTGTTGGTCAACATTATTATTGAGTGAGATGTATTGTTTCCCCCAGGGCGTGAGACTTTTGAACTCTGACTCGAATTAATCAGCACTGCTCCATGAAACATAGGTAGGTAGGTACATTTATTGTCACAATATAACAGGTTATATAATGAAACTGAGCTTTGTAACTCCCTTCTGCTATATAGCAGACAGTATACATTAATACAGAAGCAATTATAAAACAGAAATAAACAGTATGCAAACAGTGTCCAAATTGTAAGTGTGTAAATGTATGCCCAATATAGACAGAGAAGCCAGGTCAGGCTGCTGCCTCTGCTGCTGGTATTCAGATGGTAAGTAGAGTCATTAACACCTCCTTGAATTGAATTACATGAGCTGAACATGCCATGGTCACACGCTGGCATAACTTAAACTCTTAAACAACCCCTGGTTTTTTCCTAACATGGTATTCTCTCCTATGGAGCCTTCATTGTAAGGATAACAAACCTGGACAGAGACACCTGCTGTTACTTAGATGCCACACTTTAAATGGAGAAGCAGCACAAGGGAGAGTTTCATGGTTAATAGAATAAATAAATGATAAAACCCAAATGGTGAATCTTTTTTACTTTTACAGGACGAACAGGAAATTAACCGGATGTCACTGACCCACTGGGCAACAACCATGTTGTTTGGTCAGTCTCTCCTGTCAGTCCGACCATCACCAATTGGAACAACATTCACTATCAAAGTGGCTGGGAGGTAGTGCATTTCTGTCTGGCCTTAAGCCTGTACAAAGGTAACAGTAGGTTCCGAGGAGACTCTTTAGGGAGCTTCACATTTACAAATTTCCTCAGTTCTTGGGTCTAGTGTAGTACACTATGCAGTCACTGTCATGGACTTCTCCACTTTCATTCACTGTCAGGCAGCAACCCCTCCTTTCAGAACACAACCAAATAAATGTGGTTAAACTCTCAGGTCAAATCAGTGAGACCAGAAGGGAACTTTGTAAGCTGTATACATTTTATCCTACTTATAGATGAGCCCCAGACAGTGGAGACAAATTCATCATGGCCTTGAACTCACCTAATCTGATGAATGACCTAAATCACTATGTCCCTACCAGTGATGGTATAAACAAGGCCATTAAGGTGTGGGGTGGCAATGACACAGTGGATAAGACTTGCTTTTAGTGTGGGTTTAATTCCCACTGTAACATCTCCAATGTGTCCCTGAGCAAGACACTTAATCCGTAGTTGCTCCGGAAGTGTGTGACCTCTGACACACATAGCAATTGTAAGTCACTTTGGATAAAAGCATTAGCTAAGTGAATAAAAGTATAAATGTGATGATATTTCATAAGGCAGCTATCAAAGCTGATCTGATGAAAAGAAGAATGGATGCCCATAAAAGGCAAAATGGTTTCATCAAGAATGCAAGACCATCAGAAAAGACCTGAATAAAATAGCAGCTGAAAACAGGCCAACAATCCGGCCATACGCATTAGGTACAATTCATTTTTTGACAAATATAAACGCACAATTAGGAACAAAAAAAATATATACTCACGTGAAACTTGACCACCATTAATCAAAATCCATTCTGGGAAATGTGGAACACCACAAACCAACCCCCAGCACCACCCTTACAAAATGAAGCCATCTGGAGAGCACATTTTGTTTGGTCATTACCAGAGTTCAGTCAGCCCAAACTGCAGGTGTGAATGCAAAATTTCTACTTTCTAGAGTACTGGCAATCTCTACTCAAGTAAAAGTACAATTACTCCCATAAAAATTACTCAAGTAAACTTGGAAACAGACTTGCCCGATACCGGGGATGTAATCGATTTTCGCTGTTCTAGCTGTTTTCCGTTTTCTCCGGTGGAGTTAACAGAGACCATCTGGTGGGCCGCCATCTTGGTGAGGTCGGCTTCGTCGCTAAGTTTAGTTTCTGTGGTCAGATTTAAGTAGAGAAGAAGAGTTTGCTTTGGCGGAAGGCGGTCTTTATCAGCCTCTCCTGGCGACCCGTAGGAGCTACACAGACATCCATTCGTCTCTTCAATACGAACAGACAGAGCCCACTTGCAGCCACTTGTAGGATGTTCTGTTCTCAAGCTGTGGCCTGTAAAGCATGGGAGTGCTTTTGGTCACAGGAATATTGACTGTTTTTATCAATATTTCAATGTTTTCGAAGTTTTATGTTTATGGATGTGGTTGTATGGAGAGAAATAATGTTTTCA
>NC_060171.1:34635869-34637328 GCF_021292245.1 Micropterus dolomieu | reverse complement strand
AAGCTGTATACATTTTATCCTACTTATAGATGAGCCCCAGACAGTGGAGACAAATTCATCATGGCCTTGAACTCACCTAATCTGATGAATGACCTAAATCACTATGTCCCTACCAGTGATGGTATAAACAAGGCCATTAAGGTGTGGGGTGGCAATGACACAGTGGATAAGACTTGCTTTTAGTGTGGGTTTAATTCCCACTGTAACATCTCCAATGTGTCCCTGAGCAAGACACTTAATCCGTAGTTGCTCCGGAAGTGTGTGACCTCTGACACACATAGCAATTGTAAGTCACTTTGGATAAAAGCATTAGCTAAGTGAATAAAAGTATAAATGTGATGATATTTCATAAGGCAGCTATCAAAGCTGATCTGATGAAAAGAAGAATGGATGCCCATAAAAGGCAAAATGGTTTCATCAAGAATGCAAGACCATCAGAAAAGACCTGAATAAAATAGCAGCTGAAAACAGGCCAACAATCCGGCCATACGCATTAGGTACAATTCATTTTTTGACAAATATAAACGCACAATTAGGAACAAAAAAAATATATACTCACGTGAAACTTGACCACCATTAATCAAAATCCATTCTGGGAAATGTGGAACACCACAAACCAACCCCCAGCACCACCCTTACAAAATGAAGCCATCTGGAGAGCACATTTTGTTTGGTCATTACCAGAGTTCAGTCAGCCCAAACTGCAGGTGTGAATGCAAAATTTCTACTTTCTAGAGTACTGGCAATCTCTACTCAAGTAAAAGTACAATTACTCCCATAAAAATTACTCAAGTAAACTTGGAAACAGACTTGCCCGATACCGGGGATGTAATCGATTTTCGCTGTTCTAGCTGTTTTCCGTTTTCTCCGGTGGAGTTAACAGAGACCATCTGGTGGGCCGCCATCTTGGTGAGGTCGGCTTCGTCGCTAAGTTTAGTTTCTGTGGTCAGATTTAAGTAGAGAAGAAGAGTTTGCTTTGGCGGAAGGCGGTCTTTATCAGCCTCTCCTGGCGACCCGTAGGAGCTACACAGACATCCATTCGTCTCTTCAATACGAACAGACAGAGCCCACTTGCAGCCACTTGTAGGATGTTCTGTTCTCAAGCTGTGGCCTGTAAAGCATGGGAGTGCTTTTGGTCACAGGAATATTGACTGTTTTTATCAATATTTCAATGTTTTCGAAGTTTTATGTTTATGGATGTGGTTGTATGGAGAGAAATAATGTTTTCAATTCAATTTTATTTATATAGCGCCAAATCACAACAACAGTTATCTCACAGTGCTTTTCATAAAAGAGCAGGTCTAGACCGTACTCTGTGATGTTATTTACAGAAGCCCAACGATTCCCACCAAGAGCAGCACTAGGCGACAGAGGCAAGGAAAAACTTCCTTTAAGAGGCAGAAACCTCGAGCAGAACCATGGCTCAGGGTGGGCGGCCATCTGCCTCCACCGGTTGGGG
>NC_060171.1:34627393-34635834 GCF_021292245.1 Micropterus dolomieu | reverse complement strand
GGGGGGGGAGAGAGAGAGGGAGAGGGCAAGAGAGGAACAGAGAGAAAAAGAGAGGGATGGAAGGACAGAGAGGGGAGGGAGGCAGCCTACACAATATACACAAACAGAGGTACAGACAGTAAAGGTGATGTTGCTATAGACTAATTGAAAAATGGTATAGATATGTATAGTAGTGTTAATGATAACAATCGTAATGTTAATGATTATAATAACAATAATAACAATAGGACTAGTAACAATAGTCGTTGCAGCAGAGGGTGTCGAGCAGGAAAATAGGGGCAGCAGGTGAGTCGCAACCACAGATCCAGACTCCACAGCTCCAGAGCCAGAAAACCTGCAGGAAGTGATAGGAGAGAGGAGAGAGACGAGAAAGCACAAGACTACCAGAAAGGGGAGAAGTTGTGTTAGTAACATGCAATAATGGGATGAGGTTGCATACAGAGGGAGAGAAAGTAGAGGAGAGAGGAGCTCAGTGCATCATGGGAATTCATCTCCATGTAGTCTGTAATGGTAAAATAAATGTTAATGTACAATGGATTTATATTCCTTAGCTTCTGACCTTTCAAAGGAGACCAGAATTATGCATCTAGGCCTAATGGTTGAGGAGTTATTACTGATTTATTTTGGGTATGTTATTTTACATTTAAATTTATTCATTTAGCTGACGCTTTTATCCAAAGCGACTTACAATTGCTATACATGTCAGAGGTCGCACGCCTCTGGAGCAACTAGGGGTTAAGTGTCTTGCTCAGGGACACAATGGTGGATGGGTCACAGTGGGAATCGAACCCGGGTCTCTCACACCAAAGGCATGTGTCTTGTCCTGGAAATAGGTGCCAGGGTCCATGTGGATAAAGTACTGTTATACTGTTAGTACAATATTTAAAATAAAACCAGGGCAAGAGGGGACAGGAAACCATAAGTGTGCCAACAAAAAAAAAAAGAAGATTTATTTCAATATTTACAATTGTGCAAACCAACAAAAAACTACTCGGCAATAATCAACACAGGCTAAGCAACTAAAGGAGTTATGTTCAACACTAACTAAATAAGTAAGCAGTTAAAGTCCTCCCTCCACTGAGGAGGCTAACCCAGACACATGGCTCTTCACTCACAGAGTTGGGCCTACATAGCACTCTACGCAGTGCCCGATCTGTAGGCTGGCCCACTGGTTGCTGAGCGATCACCAGGGGCGCACCACACGCCAAGCCGTTGTTCAGCCCACTGGCCAAACCATCTGCTGTCCCGTCCACTGTCCGTTGGGCGGGCGGGCGGGCTGACAACGCTCTGCTCACTGAATTGCAGATCCTAATCTGTTCTGCACTGTGGTCTCAAGACAACTGCTGTGATATCCCAAGCCTACTTAACCTCCAGGCACTGAGTGGTGATCAGGCACACCTGCTGCCACTCATGTAGCAGAGGCAAGGGGGAAGGGCAACTGAGAGAGAGCAGAGAAAGAAGGAACACACACCACAACAAATATACAACCCTTGGGTTGTAACAAGTACTGTTTGACAAACCAGTAAAATTATAAAAGAAAGTACTGAAAGTACAAGTTACGTAGTGTTTCATTATTGTTTAGTGGGTGCAAGCCAGAGATCTTCACAAGTCATTTTACAGTCCAAGTCAAGTCTCAAGTCTCTTTTTGGAATGATAAGTGTTTCATCTGCTGTGCAACATGCTTATTTCTAGGGAATCTGCTTTGCTGTTTATTATAATTGACCTATTTCTGTTATACAATTAATCAAAAATATATACAATTATTTTACTAATCTACATGAAGGTATCGTGAACATCACTTTAAAATATCACACTTGTTAGCATGCCAAGCGTACTATCGCTGCTTGTATCTGTTCACGTGTAAAGCCCAACAGAACAGTTTCATCCACCCATATTTACTCTCTGCCTTCTCCTCAAAAACGATTGTTTCCTGAATAAATACACAGCTGGTAGCCTACTGAGTGAAAGCCAAGATCAGTTTCACCGGTGATGTTCTATGTAATGACATTACTGGCCCAATAATACTTGAGTAAAGAGTAAAAAAAGTTTTAAAAATGAATGTGAAAAGTCAAGCTTGTTAAAAAATGACTTTTTTTACTCTTTTGTGTTATTTATAATGAGGTACTACCCAACCCTGTATGGCAAGGCCCTGTTAGAATCAACAACAAAACAAATGAACAGTGTCCACGCTGGTTCTGTGCATGAAATGAGACCCTCATGGCAGTGGTGGGGGCTCGTCAGACAGATGTGGGCGGAGTCTGACTTTTTCCTTTTTGCCACACTCAAGACACACAATCTTGCTCGCTCTGCTAAAGCCTGGAGCTCATCAAGAGAGGCTAAATGATCATCACTTTCCAGATTGCCTTGTGTGTAAGACATATCTGACACCTCCATCAGCAGGACGAGATCATTTCCGAGTACCTTCCAAAACTGTTACAAATAACTGTTCATTAAAACTTTTGACAATGTTGTGGTGAAGGTTTGGATGGTTATGGGCACAAAAAAACTTGGTTCCATCATGGTTTGGGTTCAAATAACTTGGTTACGGTTAAGGAAACACTGAGGTCATGGTTAAAAAAAAACAGCATTGACCTTTGGTAGGAAAGAGGAAGTGAACAGCAGTCAATTCCCAACATTGTGCTGACACATCGATCCACCCTGACCTCCTGCTGCAGGCTGTGTGTATCTTTAATAATGTCACACTATTTCCTCCTCTACTCCCAACAGACAAGAGTCATAATTCCCATGCCTTTAAAAACCTTTCACATGGTATTTTAAACCGCTGTGCAGTGTTGTCATATATATTATATAATGATATATCCCGCTACCAATGCTCATCATGAAAACACTTTCCAGGAAACACAAAGGGGTTTTGTACTAAACTCCTTAGCTTAGGGCACCTGTTCCTCTTACTTGGATCAAGCACACCATCTTTTTCTGGGACAGAGCTGTCTAGAGTTTGAACTGGGCACTGTTTTAGCTCATGATGACACTAAACTGGTAAGTGTTGCAACTTTGAACACACATGGACTTTGCTCCTTATTTTCAGAGAAAAGGTGTGGAAAAATCAATGATTTTACATGGTTTCACACGCTGTTCATTTTAAAGATTAAGATGTTACTGTCTCATCCATGTAGACTTTTGCTACATAAAAATGTGATCTATTGGACTTTTGTTGGAAAGTTAAAGTAGTGAACATACTGTAACTGAATATGATGACTGACTCTGGTCCATGTGGTGACTTATGATTGACTGCAGCTATCTGGGACATGGAAATGGGGCCATCAGATTAAGGGAAAAAGCTGAATAAAAGAGTTGAGAAATATGAAATGCTGATGCTTTGCGCAGTAGGGCTCAATGAATGGTTTGGTGAGTATGAAAATTTTGGATCATTGTGTACGACAACGCTGTCCACCACCATTTCCATAAGACTAAGTGACAGAATATAAACTCTCATCTTCAGATCCATGTAGTGGTGTGTGTGTGACTGTCTCTGATGCTGTATGTCTGGCTGTGTTGGTGTTTCTTTCTATCTGCTGCACTCAGCTCTCTCTGGATCTCAATGACATGATCTGATTAAATAAAGGTGGGGGATGTAAATGAGGGAATATCCGTCAGAGGAATGGTGTTCATCCCTCCAACAGACTTGGTGAGGAGTGCTGAAGCTGTTCTGGAGGCATGCAAAGCTGTTCTTTGCATACACAATGGATTTTAGTACATATTCTCTCCACCTTACTTAACGTTTGGTATTTCAATTGAAGATACATAATCAAAATAAATTATTATTGTATACTGTATACCAGCCATGATAAGAGGGAAGCACATTAGGAAGGGAATGAGTAAAGGTGGCCTGATGGGCAGAAGAGGAGAAGTATCACATTATAATAATTTAACAGAAAGATAATTTGAGGGTCAGGTCATGGCATTAAGTAATATGAAATAATATCAAAGTTCACCACACTGTGTTATTCAGTCAATTCAAAGCTCACAGTTCAAATCACCACAAGTGTCCATATCGCAACAAAAACCTCCACTTCTGGATCCCAGCAAGCAAATAAGAAATACTGAGTTTCAATACAAAAGTTGGCCAACAAAAATAAAACCAATTGACACTTCTTGCGTCTAATAGTGATTCTCCGACAAAACCGGAGTTCCCTACCATAGTCCGGCTGGTGCTGCAGGTAAGCAGGGCACTGGCTGTCACTCAGGACGGACTGGGCCTCTTCTGGACTGGTGAGTTTGGTTTGAAACTTCGCCACAGATAGGCCTGCTGACTGGGCTGTTTTGGTCATGCTGATTCCTGCAGTTATGTTTTAGGGTTATACACATACTGTATACATGGAGACATTTGAACCCAGTCCCAGCATGCAATTTATAAATATTCTTTTACAAAGGATACTAAAGGACAGTACCCACCCAGACACAGCCTGTTCACCCCGCTGCATTCTGGGTAGAGATATAGGAGTTTCTGCTGCCGCACCACCAGACTGCAGAGCAGCTTTTCCCCTCAAGCAATCAGACTCTTAAACTCTAATTCATCCTCAGCACTGCTCCATTGAATATAGTTTAATTCTGTTTATTATCATTATTTATTTTTATATTGACTTTTATATTACTTTACATTGTGTGCTATGTAGCAGAAGGGAGTTACAAACTAAATTTCAATATATAAGCTGTTTTATTGTGACAAATAAATCTACCTTGTACCTTTCCTGATTCTGATAATCCTAAACACCAGGTGAAACAAGTGCTGTCCATATTACCAGCTGAGCTAGAGCAAATACAAAATAAAACTTGGTCACCATAATAGAATTTATGGAAAGCCAGTGTCTATTTGTATTAGAATACCAAGATGTCTCTTTAAAAAGGATTTTCCCTTGATTGGTGTGTTTTTCATATTCGTGTGTTGTTATATTTATTTTTGTATCTGTATGTTTGGTGGTGTACTCTACGCCGCTGTGCAGAGCCTTGGGGATTTTGAGCACAGGGAGGGGATGAGACAATGAGGGAATAATAGGAAGGATGTGCCATTGATTTAAAAAGAATGTTATAAATAAAGAGAGGATGCCAGAAAAAGAATTATCATGGAGTTTAGGGTTCCACCATGGTATAAGAAATTATATACACCCAAAGTGGAGAGCTCAAATTAATTTTTGATGGGAAGATCCCTACAGAAGGTTTTCACTGAAAACAACTGCCTGCTGCTGCTGGAAACAAGGTTGGTGAAAGCTGAGAGTGAACCAAAACTACAAAGTTGTGGGCTGTATAGAGCTGAGGGGAGATAGAATTGGTGATCTTTATCTGTGGGTTTGTCACTGTGAGCAGTTCTTTAAACATTTCACACATTAATTTCAGCGATTGTTAATCTGAAAATATCAGTTGGAGCAGCTTTAAAGATGCAGCTGAAATTTAGTGTAAAACTAAATTAACCAAGCTAAACAACCAAGCATTTGGATTGACAAGATGAGTGTTCTATCTATTGCTGCCTGATTGTGAGAGGCTTAAGTATGATTGTATTTTGGTGTCTTTTTAATGCAAGCAAAAAAAATGTTTTGAGAGCATATTTATCGCACTGCAATCAAAAATTAAGTTTGTAATTAAAAATAAACAGGCCTTTTTTTGTGTCACTAAAGTTTTAATTGCTAATTTGTCCTTATTGATTGCAAGTTAAAAAGTTTTCCTTGCGAGGCAGAACATGCAAGTTAAATAGTTTTGCAAGTTAAAAAGTTAGAACGTTTTGCAAGTTAAATAGTTTTGCAAGTTAAAAAGTTTTCCTTGCAAGTCAGAAAGTTTTGCAAATTAATAAGTTTAGCAAGTTAAAAAGTTTTCCTTGCGAGGCAGAACGTTTTGCAAGTTAAATAGTTTTGCAAGTTAAAAAGTTAGAACGTTTTGCAAGTTAAATAGTTTTGCAAATTAAAAAGTTTTCCTTGCAAGTCAGAAAGTTTTGCAAGTTAATAAGTTTAGCAAGTTAAAAAGTTTTACTTGCAAGTCAAATAGTTTTGCAGGTTCAACCGGTTTGCAAGTGAGAGAGTTTTGCAAGTTGAAAAGTTTTGCGAGTCAAAAAAGGTCTAAATAAGAGATTCTATTGGTGGTTTGACTGACCAATCATGGGTTTGCATTGGCGTTTTTGCTTGCATTAAAAAGACAAAAAAATACCTTCATACTTAAGCACATTCCGTCTGGTTGTCCTAACTCAAAATGGTGTCCCTGAAACAGGAAGAGGCACAATTCTTTACTTTCTGGCAAGTGGTAACTTTATATTTCTGCAGCTGCGGTTAACCACAAACTTTCCACATATTCTTGTCTTGACATCATCGCAGATGTACTCATTCTCTGTGGGACAATATCAAATTTCACTCTTAGGGGACAAATGGTATCTTGTATATCCTGAATTACCACATTTTTAAATGTTCCCGCTGTCAAAACGGCAAGCACGTGTCAGGACAAATTAGCGGTTAGCTCATGAGCAAAGCATGACTATGGGGCCAGAGAAGACTCTATTGACAGACAAAGCTCAGTACTGGAGTCCCAGAAGGACAAAATGTCACTCCAAGTCAAACAGGGACACTTTAGGGAGGGTGCTGGCTGGCTGATAAGATGACAGATGATATATAATAAAATGTAAGTTAAAGGTGGTCCAAATGTGCAGTAGGTGTCCTGTGTATACACACAGAGAGGTGAGAGGCTTACTCCTTCCTTCTTGCACAGTACACACCTCTATCAATGACGCACACAGGACTAGCATTACAACAACACTGTGCTCTCACACATGCTTAGTCATTGTCAAGAGAGTGTAGTCAGACAGCTGGTGGGGTTTGACAGCTGATCAGCAAACATGTCAGAGAAACTGGAAGGCAACATTTTAGTGACTGGGACCAACAGAGGCATTGGTTTGGAGCTGGTGAAACAGCTGGCAGAGAAGACAGGAGAGGTGGCTCACATCTATGCCTGTTGCAGAGAACCTGCTGGAACCAGCGCTGAGGTGAGACAATCAGATCAAGAGTTACGGTTTCTCTGTGTGCAATGGACCCACAACACATGAGGAAGACTTTTTAATGACTTAAAAATAACTTGTGAGTACTGAGAGATTTTTTATGTGCTGTTGTCCTAATTTAACTACTTAATTTAACTAAGTTTATTAAAATATTTTTTTAGTTGAGCTTTACATTACAGCTAGGATTTAACATGACAATAGTTGGGTAACAGTGTGATATTAAAGTGGTAATAATTAAGCAGTGACACCTGTTGTTGCATTTTTCAGCCCTGATTCACTGGTTACACAGGTGTTTCAAGGTAACAAGTCACAGCATGAAACATCAGTGGTCCAGTTTTACCTTTAGGGAATGTTGAAACATAAGGGAGGATGATTTTCAGCATTATAGAGTGGTAATTATCAAGATCATGTTTGGATTAAAATTCAAATTAGCTCTATTGGCATGAATGTGTAACAACAATATTGCCAAAGCATCATACAAAGTACATAAGAACAATCAACCCCATACATTTCATTAAACAAGTAATTAAAGTGTAAAGTAATTAAAGCGTGTGTGTGTTTGTGTTAGAAAAATTAAAATATATTAAAAATTAAAATAAAATAAATAAATAAAACAGTAATTGTGTGTGTGTGTGTGTGTGTGTGTGTGTGTGTGTGTGTGTGTGTGTGAAAAAAAAAGTACTTTACAGTTACGGAAATATTGTTTTAGGCAACTTGGTGAAACAACTGATGCTATTGTTCTTCTTGGAGGAGAGTTGTAGAGAAAACCAATGAAATACGCTGTCAGTCAACGTTTTGTTGAGACATACAGAATGAACATTTTGTCACTTTGCACTTTTGCACTTTGCACCCTAATAATTACTTTGCTATTGCATGTTAGTTACATAAATGTGATCTTCAGGAGACTGGGTTGCTCATAGAGAGCAACCTTTGAGACTAATCTTGTGGGTGTAACACTGGACAGTATCACGGTCCAAGCATATTGAAACACTGGAGGGGTTCCTCAGTGACTAGGTGGTTCTTCTGAATGTCAAGTACAAGTGAACAAGTTGTAAGTTGCGTAATCATGACTGTCATTTACATATTATCCAAATATTACTCATGCAACAACAGGAGCTTTAATCAAACAGTCCAGCATCTCCAGGTCATTGGCAGATAAGAGTTTTATCTGTACGTCCATACAGACGTAGGACCAAGAAATGTTCAGTACTCTAGTGTACTCTTTGTAATATTTACAGAGACACAATGATACCCACATTGAGTAAGCACTTGGCCACAGAGGCAAGGAAAAACTCCATTTTGAATTAAATTATGATGACACATTGTGTATGTATTAGATGGTATATAATTAATCTTAATATGTATTTTGCAGCTATGAGTTTTTTGTCTGTGTCCACAACTTAATATCATGCTTGCATTAAAGTAGTAAATAAGTATATACTAAATC
>NC_060171.1:34615335-34627293 GCF_021292245.1 Micropterus dolomieu | reverse complement strand
GTGGCCTAGCCAGTCTCCAGACCTGAATCCAATTGAAAATCTTTGGAGGGAGCTTAAAATTCGAGTTGCCAGGCGACAACCTCGGAACCTGAATGATTTGGAGGCTGTCTGCAGGGAGGAGTGGGCCAACATCCCTGCCGAAATGTGCACAAACCTTGTCACCAACTATAAAAACCGTTTGACATCTGTGCTGGCCAATAATGGCTTTTCTACAAAATATTAACATGCTGTTTGTCCAGGGGGTCAAATACTTGTTTTTCCTCATCAGATGGTTATCAATTTTTATAAATTCATATGATGTGATTTTCTGGAATTTTCTTTGGGATTCTGTCTTTCACAGTTAGAATGTACATATGATTAAAATTATAGATCGTTGCATTCTTTGTAAGTGGGCAAACCTGCAAAATCAGCAAGGGGTCAAATACTTTTTTCCCCCACTGTATGCTCTCTGCTGGTTTCTATACGAGATCTGATTTTAACCCCTTGACGCCGATTGTTGCAAATTCACATCACACCTCTTCCTTTCAGACTTCAGCCAAGATAGCGCATGGATTCCCCCAATGCCTGTTTGTGCATATTCGATATGTACCTAGGAACCTTTTGCAAGCCCTCTCATTTATGCCTCTTGTCGCTAATTTGCATCATACCTACATCCTTCCTGAATTGATATTTTTTTTTCTATGTTCTATAGACAAATTAACAATCTTCACATCAGCTTGAAAGCAAATGAAAACACAAATTATTTTTATTTATTTTATTTTTTGAAAAAATTCAGGTGTTAAGGGATTAAAGATCTATGCTGTATTCACTCTAACACCTGCAAAAATGTATCAAATATTTTACGGATGGGTGTTTTGGTTTTTCTATGACTCGCTATCTGAGAAGCCGAACTCAAGCCAGCCTCTGAGATTTGTTTGCCTCTTGCCTTCTTCAAACTAGCAATCTGTGTGAATTCAACTGGCCTCAGTGTAAGTCATTTTAGTCTAATTGACTTTCCTACTCCATGTGCATGGAAGGCCAGGGAGGTATGCCTGGTATGGTCAGCTTGGGGGTCTGTGCTGCTGCTCTGAGGTCCCAAAACAGAGCCATACCGCCAAACATAACGTAATGCAGATCAAAATAAAAGTTGTGGTCCTGACTGAAATAGAGCATAGCTTTAGTTGAGGCAGGCACATTCATTTCTGACTGTGAAGGACATCATAATAATTTGTGGTCATTTTTTTACCCCATGATACTGTCTTCTTTTCCTTTTCTTCCTGCAATAGACATTTGATAACATTCTGAAAGCAAATTCAGTGGACAATTGAGATCATCGTCTGCATTAGTCTCTCTCTCTCTCTCTCTCTCTCTCTCTCTCCCTTCACCCCCAACCGGTCGAGGCAGATGGCCGCCCACCCTGAGCCATGGTTCTGCTCGAGGTTTCTGCCTCTTAAAAGGAAGTTTTTCCTTGCCTCTGTCTCCTAGTGCTGCTCTTGGTGGGAACTGTTGGGCTTCTGTAAATAACATCATAGAGTACGGTCTAGACCTGCTCTTTTATGAAAAGCGCTGTGAGATAACTGTTGTTGTGATTTGGCGCTATATAAATAAAATTGAATTCAATTGAATTGAATTAGGGTAGGAAATTAAGGTGAAACACACACATGTGCAAATGCCACACACAGTGTCTACAGGGGATTCTAGTGTGATACATTTGCCATTTCACATCATTTCTGATTATTTAAAAAACCCAGTGACAACCACAGTGTCAGTGAAAAGAATGAACGCATCTTTAATTTCATTTGTAGTTTTTAACATTTTACACTCCTTTTCTTTAATACATGCCTCTTACAAAACAACCTACGTATAGTTTTCCAAAAAAGCAACTGACATGGCACTGAGATCATCTTTAATAACTGCAGCACAGGAACTGTACAGTTACGTGGACATCTTTTGGCAGCAGTGTTGCCTGAACTGGTGGATAGTTTAAAGTTTAAAGACGGGTGTGTGCTCCAGTGTTTTAGTGGATGGAGAAGAGCATAGACATACTACAACATACAGTCATACATATCTGGAATTTACACATCCATAACAATAATGATACAAGGATCAAGAATCAGAGTCATAATTATACGGTATAGCAATAATAATAGCAATTATTGATATAGTCTAAAAACTACACTTGTGTTTCCATCTTTTCTTTCTTCAAAAAAAAGAGAACCATATATTTATATTTATATACTAGAAGTTCTTAAGTCTTTCTCTTTCTGGTTTTCTGACTGAATAGGTGACTTAAATATTTACAATGATTATTTTACAACCATTGGCCCAGCCCACTGAAGATAAAATGTTCCTTTTAGTTTGTCTAGATTAAAAAGCACACAGAGGAAGGAGGGATGAGGGAAGAACGGTCCCAGTGAAAGGCAAGGTAGGGAAAGAGCAGAGGATGGAAGTGAGGTCAGTGTCCCCGTTCCCAGACAGGGTGCCAGACCCCCAGGACCCAGGGCCACACAGGGTTTCTCATGCTACATGTCAAGCGCATAAGTGATGGAAAGCCTCATCCTGTCGAGGCACGCAGGGTCTCCAACCTCACACTGGAAGGGTGTACAGGGCAGCACTCCTCCCCCCACTCCCCCTACATCACCAGCAGCTGTCCCAGCACCATCCTGAACTGCTGCGTACACCCTGCCAGCTCCCTTACCCTCTCAGTCATCTCTCTGGCTGCTCCAGGGGAAGGATACTGAAGAGCAGCTGTCTTTGTACTGATCACAATGTCTTTGAGTTTTTCGCAAAGGGTGTTGCTGCTCTGGGCCACCCGGGCCCTCACGTCAGGAGACTTGGCCTGGCGTGACAGTGTGTCGCCAATGAACACCAGCTTGTGCGCGCTGAGGATGACGAACTTGCTGTGCGCCACAAAGATCTTGGGTGGCTGGTTGGAGTTGACGGCGGTGAAAAAGGCATCGATGGCATTGGTCACCGTGGTGACATTCTGCTCACATTGCTCCTGGTAGAAGAGGAGGAGCTGCCGGTCGCCGTTGCACAGTTTGGACGAGGTGAGGGCTCCAGAGCCGTTCTGGGCCAAGTGGTTGGCCAGAGGGTGGTGCGGGGACGGGACCCAGCCAGTCATGTCATTGTTGATTGGCCGGCTGACTTCCTGCTCTAGCCGCTCAAACTGTTTAATCTGGAAGGAGAAGAGAAGGAAGGAGACAGTTAATACTTGTAGAGCTGCAACAATTAGCCGATAGAAAAATAATCTGCAAACATCTCTGGTTCCAGCTTTTCTCTGTTGATCTGACGAAACAAGTAATTAAAAATATAACACTGGGCTCTGGGCACCTTTTTCTTTCACAATTGTTGGACATTTTATAGACTAAGCAAATGATCGATTACTTGTTAGATAATGAATTATTAGAAACTGAGAATGAAAATAGCTGTTAGTTGCAGGTCTAACTACTTGTGCTTTAATTAAGTGCTGTTGTGTAGGTCCCAAATCAAACTCAAACTCAGTTTAACATTTAGATGAAAACACAATTTTTCTTTGTAAAATCCTATTTTGTCACTCCGACTGACATTAACAGCAGTTGAAACAAGTGGAGTGTAGCTGGTTTTTCAATTACATACCTCAAATCTGTTTGAGTAAGATTTTAAATAACTAAGCTGTTCTGTCAGAATTATTATGAAACTCTGTGGGTCTACTGAGCTTTTTAGCCTCTTTAAGCTCATAGTTTTGACTTTATAACACATTTATAATGTGAGGATGTCACACTTGTGTGCCTGTCCACTTGTTCTGGAGTTTGTCTGTCCCCTAGTGGCCGAGCATTAAAGCATCTTCAGTTCTTATTACGGCCTACTACTAATTTCTACTGCCATCTATGTTCATCCTCACACAAAAAAAACACAGAACAAGTAAAGTGAGGGTGATGGACTGAGGCAGAGAAGGACGAGGACACACACACATACCTGTTGCTGTTCCAGTTGTGTCTTGTGTCTGATGATGTTGCCTTTCTCCAGCAGCTGTTTTTGGTTCTTTTCAAACTCTTCCTTTCCCTGACAGAGCAACACACAGTTACACCACTTGTACAAACTTACATGTTATGTTTAAAACACATCTCTCTGTTTGTGGTTCTGTGGGAGGATCATAATTAATATACAACCTCTGTCTCCCTCTAAGGGTGACAAACATGTACTGCAATAAAATGAATGGCCTTACAGTATCTCCTCACACACACATACATTGAAACGGTGTGTAATGACACTATGCATTTCATTTTCTTATTACTGTGCTCAGACTGTGTAGCGTTTCAACACACACTGTATAAGTGTATATATATGTGTGTGTACCTGTAAATGTACGTAGTCATAGTCCTCCATCCAGCCTTCCTCTGTGGTCTCATATGGCCTGTCCACACCTTCCTCTTCCTCTGCAGCTGTAAACTTTGGCGGAGAGGGGAGGGGCCGCAACTGAATGTTCACCTTCTCCCCTCCCTGATAGCTACCACTTCCTGATCCTGTCATGTGACCACTGATCTCCCCTGGAATTGGAGGAAGTGGCAGCTGCTGCTGGTGCCGGGTGGTCCGCTTGAAGAGCAGAGACGCATTACCATGCAGAAAGGAGGCGAGCTGCTTGGCGTCGTCTGGGATTCCTCGTGCCGTCATGATTAGTCGATCTAAGTCATCCCCTCCTGGTGGCGGTGCTGTGAGCGCCGTGTGCGACCAGGAAAGGCCATCTAAGCTCTGACTGTGTCGCACCAAACTCTGGAAGACCTCCTCCATCTTCCCCACCTGACGGCCCAGTTTGGTCTGCAGAGAGCGGTCTGTGGCCTGGGCCGCATTCGCCACAGCGCCCCGGGCAAATTCTAGGAAGTCTCGGACAGTGACGCGTACCCGGTCAGCAGCCTGATGAATGGCTGGGAGGTTCCCTTCCAGTTGAGCAGGGCTTCTCCAGTTACCTGTGATGAATGACATCATGAGGGAAACGCTGGACTCAACAGCTTGCTGGAGACGAGTCAGACGCTCCATGGCCTGCTCCAGGTCCAAGATGAGGGGTTTCGCTGGAGTGGAGCCAGGAGCAGAAAGTGAGGAGGAAGAGGAGGTGTCACGGACAGGGACCATGTCCAAGGACGAAGCAGAGTGGTTGCTCCGTGTGCTTCCAGTGCTCGAGGCAGACAGCCGCTTGAAGGTCAGCTCCTCACTGGTGGACTGGGCATCACGCACAACCTGGAAAACACAAAACACAGCTGAAATGATGTAGAGACTAACTGGATTAAAGCAGGATGTACATAACCTTACCTCGCAGTTTCCCCCTGTTTTGTCGGTGTGCTAAGCTGACAGTGTTAATCTCATCAATAAAGACTATGATGTAAAGTATTTGACAGTGAACACGACAGAACGAAAAGAAGACAAACCCTAAACTAAAAGGAACTAAATGACAATGTAAATGACAGAAGGATGGGCAAATGATCATTACTGTTTTAATGCAAAGTCTCAACAGCAGCTAAGTGGTAGCAAATGTTACAGAAAAAAGTACCAGATTTAAAATATTTAATTAAACAAGATAGGGCAACAAAACCACGGACAGGCTATGAAAGCAAGCAGGTTCGTCCACAAGACATTCATAAAAAGGGCAAGCCAATGTAACATTCAGTGTGGCCTTAATCATGTCAGTGGCAAACTCTCTGTTTGTCTCAAGCTAAGCCCAGACAGCAGAGAACACATAGTTGCAGTAATACAAGGTGAGCAAGAATAACTGTGAGTGAGCGGCTGAGTTTGTAATTATGACTGGGTTTACTGAGGAGAGTGATTGTGTTGTACTGTACCACAAAGCAATCTTCTTTTAAAAGCAAACAAACATCTTTCTCAGAATGTGGGACTGCCCCTTTAAAGGGGTAATATGCAGTCAGCGGCCACTACCGGTGCGGTTTTAAGATTGAAACCAGGTGTGTGCTCGTATGCACGCTCACTTGAACTCATCAATGTTCCCGGCTCATAGAGCGCAGCGAGCCGCATATTTGTACAATACTCCCGGAAAAAAGGCAATGTGACAGCGACTACAGACAGACAGGGAGACAGCTTCACACAACATGCTGATAACTTAGGTAAACTCCAACTGTAACGTTACAGTAATATTTTTAACAGCTGCAGGTTGAACTAATCCATGCTCGTTACATGGTAACGTTACACTGACTGCATTTAGCCGATGTGATAGATCTCACAGAGATCATAAGAAAAACAAAATCTGGCCTACATAATTTCTAGATCACCTCATACCTAAGTCATATCATCCCCTTCTGTTGGTTTTAGGAGTTTTTCAATAAGTTGTTCTTTGATGTATGGCCAAAAGAACCTGCCAGCTAATGCTTCTTTTACTGCTGTAATGGAAAAGCAGCCAATTGTTATACCGTATCCTGTTTCTTTGAGACAATGAGGCAACTGTCAATATCATTAACAAAGGGCCCTCAATAGATTTGTGGGCATCTGTGTCTCATAACTCGTAAAAGCTCATATTCCTGACCTGCCCCCCATTATTTAAGATCACAGAGCTTATGGTCCACGTCGACTCGACGTGTAGTTACATTTTGGAGGAGGTGCACGTCAGGTGACGGCGTAGCCTCTGTGTAGCCTCTGCGTAGCCCCGTAGCCTATGCCGTCACCTACGGCAGATGTATAAATTGCCCTTGAGAGAGGCTCGGGAGCACGCATAGGGCTGCATCTCAACCCGGTGCCTTCACATTAAAAGCAGAATAGAGGCTGTTGCAAGCAACAGAGAAAACAGGCGTGTGCCTCATTTCTAAGTGAGGCTACAGCTTGTTGACAGTAAGGCAGTAAAGTGATTTCATTGAAACACTACATATAGCCCCTTTAAGTCTCCTACCTGTGGTGGGACATCGTAGACATATTGGTCTCCTTTCTCCTCTCGTTCCCGAGGAAAGTCGTACACATCCTGGGTGGGGGGACCTCCAGTCCGCAGGCTGGCCGGGATGTCATAGATTTCCTGGGGGGCCTGGCTGACTCCGCCCCTTTCTGCATGATAATGCTTTTCAGTCAGAATGGGGGGTGGGACGTCGTACACGTCCTCTGGTATCGGTGGCTCATCATCATCGTTGAGGTTGTTGTGCAGGTACTGGCCAGGAGGGACGGGTACTTGTGGCTTGAGTTTGGCAAAGTGGGGTGGTACGTCATAGGTCTCCTCTCTGACTGGCTGAGCATCAGGGACGTCTTTACTGACAGACGGGGGGAAGTCATAGACCTGAAGAGAGAGAGGGAAATATCCTGTATTACATAAAGTGTTTGATTTGATTGTTCATTTTAGTTAGTTAGTACTGTGTGAAACTGCTGAACAGTCTCGGGGGCTTTTAGTTTCTGTCTAAGTCTTCCCTGACCGATCAACACACTTCTTATGATGCACAATTAACTATTTAAAAATAACTTTCCTAAGAACAACATGCGCCCATATCACCTTAGTTTGACATGTCAGCTGGTTGTGGGTAACTTCGTAGCTGGCTACTATAACGCAGTGCAATGTGTCCATTACATGTGTTACATCTTAGAGGAGAATTGCTACTTTTTACTGTAGAAGCAGTTTCTAGCAATGCTAGCAGCGTGGCTCTAGGGACTGCAATAGCCAAGCAGTTTGTTTCAGACATTCATGTCCCCCTCAGGATGAATTATAATACATTTGGCGTTCCTCTAACTAACTTAATAAAATGTTAGCATGCTAACTAAGATGGTGACAATGGTAATCATTATAACAGATCAACTAGCATGACTGTACACTAGTCTTATTAATATCCATGTCTTAAATTCTACCCCTTTTTTTGTGATGATCTTTTGGTACTGTGTTTTGCTGTTTTACTTAACATTCTGTTTGTTATCCATTGTCAAGACACCCGTACTGCTTAAATGACAGTTTTGAACATGACCGCAAGGATATGGGACAGTAATATCTTCAAATTGACACTATCAAGCAATTGTAACAAAATTGTCATACCACAAATCTGTGACACATAAAAACACATTAGCTCCTAAATCCAAAGCCTTACCATTTGCTGTGAGTTCTTGTCTGTGCTTGCTGGGGTGTCATATATAAAATGGCCACTAGATGGCCCCTTCACCACCATGGGAGGAGTGTCATACACCTGAAGACAGAGAAAAAGACATAAATAACTCACACATCACACTGGAGACACACACACGTTCAACGTTATGAGGTCACTATCTCTGCCACACACACAGGGTTTCTGCAGGGTTCACCAAGTTATATTTAACACTTTAAGACCTTTTAATATCACTTAGAGCTCAATTTACCTATTTCACAATCATACTAGCCAAAGAATGTAAGTATCATGGAAAACCAATAGGGATATGGCTAGAACTATACAACAGGAATTCTTTATGATCTAATCAAATAAGCCAATGCAGCCTGGGCCTGGACAAGCAGCATAACACTGATAGATTTACTAAAAATACAAACATAATTTCCTGTAAATGCAATTTAACATCTTTCAAAATCTCAAAAAATACTTTTTTCAGGAAATAGAATTTTGTTTCAGCAGCAGCTGTTACAGATGTGTAAATCCTCCCACTACTGTCTAATGGGGAAGACAGGAGACGTGAATGACTCAGTGTTTGTTGGCACCTGATGTGGTGATCATTTTAAACAAAAAAGCTGCTGCTTTCTTGGGATTTCTCTACACTACAGTGTGGGAATGGTAATATGAATACAGACAAACAAATTTGAAAGACCGGGCTCTGACAGCATGTACATAAATGCAAAATCCAGTTCAAAACCTGCTCTCATAATTTCCCAAGTTCAACAGGACACACCCACATCTGGCTGTTGTGTACTGGCTCATACAACAGGATGGCCCTTCAGCCCACTGCAGCACAGTTTTGCTCTTCTCTAACTTAGACTTTGCACATGAGGGGTACAGAACTGAGAGAGACCAGATGCTTTAAAGGTCCTTGAGACTTTTTCAAACCACCTCAGAAATTTTACCACAGAATGTATAAAGGCGTGATCCCACACACAGAAACTTTAAACACGCACACACACACACACCCACACACACACACATCCACACACACACACACACACACACACACACACACACACACACATCCACACACACACACACACACACACACACACACACACACAAAGCAAGTCATGAAACAAAGTTGAATGGGTGAATGCTTTACATCTACTACCTTTTTGTAGGGAGAGAGCAAAAGAGGAGAGGAATGAGGATGAAGAGGTAAAGAGGAGAGGAAGGCAAGAAAAGAGAACAGAGGTGCAGGAAGAGGGTGGAAAGAAAAAACAGGGAAACAGGAGGGGGTAGAGATGGAAAAAGGCAAAGTAGAGGCCAAAGAGCCATCCCTGGAATCTGAACCAGTGTGGTTTTGGTAACATGACCACCTCTCTATGCGACAGTAAGCTTATTGAGGAAATGTCCATCTACTCACACTCGCTCCCTCAGTCTTCTCTTCACTCAATACTCTGTGTCTCTCACACATACTGGAATGACATCCTGTCTCTGATGTCAGACCTCTGACACACGCACGCACGCACGCACGCACGCACGCACGCACGCACGCACGCACGCACGCACGCACGCACGCACGCACGCACGCACAGCAGCTGGAATGCCACTTCCATCCAAATGGGGCATTTACAACCCTGAGCCTTTTATACTGGAAAAATGACAGACAGGCAGACAGAGAGGAAAACCAGCAGAGCAACACATTAAACTGTCTGTTCTACTCAGCACCATTGCATTCATTATATTTCATCCTAACATGTATACTGCACGTGATTCTGGTCATGCCAGTAAAGCAAATTTGAATTTGAAAGAAAAAGGGAGATTGAGAGAGACCAATGATCAGGGGTGTGTCCAGGGTTTGCCACCCTTGGCGCCACCCCATGATCCTTAACTATAACTGGCTGTCAGCCCAGTCAGAGATGGGATTTTACAGAGATTGCATTGTACATTTTGTGAATACAATGTTTTGTCAGCAGAGGTTGATTTTTAGGATATTGCAGGAGAACACAGATTCTGATGAACAATATGTTGTATCTTTTATTGATAAAAGAATGAAGATATTCCGTCCACATGGCCTGAGTCATAAAATAGGCTTTGTGAGGACCCCCAAACATCCTGTCATCACATTCCGCAGGGTCACAAAGCAAACCCCCCCACCTCCCTTCGCTAACCCTGTAGTTACTGTTGCTAAGTCTGACAAAGTGTCGGCCCTGTCGGACTTTTATCACGGTGCTGCTACTGTCTACACTGCACTCCCTGGAGAAATATTGTCTAATTTTTGGATAAAGCGATCTCAGAAAGAAGCAGACAGTTTTGCAGTTGCATTGTGCATTTGAAGGTTGTATTCAGACTGTCAGACTGACGTGAAAAAAATAATGACGAAAGAGTAAAAGTGAACCACCATATCACCTGACTATTGAGACAGAGGACAACGATATTAAGGATCAACATTGTTCCTGTACAGCTGGGTAACGTTAGGTCTCTATTCATTACAATCATTACAAAGCAGAACAGTAGGGCTTTATTACGTTACATTCAGTAAGCTAACTAACATCACATTAGGAACAATCCACAGGAAACATTTTTTGGGACTTATTTTAGGTTTTGGAAAGAGAATAAATCGTACTTCTCCTTTCAACCTCTCTGGGTAGTGACTGTAAATATTACAAGATGCCCCAGGAACAGCGTTTGAGGAAAATACGGCAAAAGAAAGCTAGAAAACGACTCCTTTTACATTAGAGTCAATGGAGCGCAGCCATGTCAATTTACTACCCTCACTAACCCACCAATAGTCCATAATGTGGACTTCATCAAGGACTCACAGGGACCAAAAAAACTAAATTTGCAATTCAGAGTTTTATACATTTAATCTGGAAAAGATGCTAAGTGTTTAGACTCTTTGAGCAGATAATAAAGTACAACATTCATATTAGTATGTTGTGTAAATATATATATAAATATAGCTTGGAACAAGACAAAATTTAAGTTTTGCCAATCTCATGTGTCATGTCAATGCCAAATCTTACAGTCCCCAGGTGCCTGTCACTCCTCCTCCTCAAAAAGAAACATTCCTGTAATTCACTGTATAATGACAATTTAATTTGTTATATGTATATAAATCTACACACACACACACACACACAAAACTTACTATTTCAACCTGGGTTAACACCTGTCACTGACTTAGCCTACTTATTACTAAGAGGTGAATATCCTGTTTTTCATAAATGTTTGCCATCTTGCAGAAACTGAGAAGGCCAGCCTTTCAAACATTGAAGCATTTGTCATGTAATAAATTTTATTAATTCTTTAGGAAAAACTCAAACACTAGACAGAGTTGGTGACGTTTTGCTCGACAACATCTGACACAGTTTGACTTCCTGGGAGAGAAGACAGAGGAAGCCCAAACTGCGCTCTCTTGCCTTCTTGCCTCCTCCAGCACTGCAGTTCTGGGGGCTGTGGCTCAGGAGGAAGAGCGGGTTGCCCACTAATCAGAAGATCGGCAGTGCAATCCCCGGCTCCTCCAGGCTGCGTGTCGAAGTGTGCATGGGCAATATACTGAACCCCGAATTGCCCCCGATGGCTGTTCCAGCAGTGTATGAATCTTTTCCTATAAACAATCCAATGCCTTTTAAGCTATAAATCGTTACAATACTGATTTCTTAACAGGCGGAATTTAATTTTTAGTTACTCTTCAACCAAAAACATACATTCTCATCTGGTTATTGTATCTAAAAACTAGAAAGATATAGAATCAATACTGTGATAAAAGATTTGTATTCAAATGGCTAAGCCTGCTGTGACAATAAGAAGGTAAAGGCATTAATGTGACGAGTACATGGCCAAGGACAGCCCCTACACCATTACACCTGCTGGACAGAATCTGGTGAAAAGCATCATGTTTTCTGACATGGTCGCAGACAGTTGTGGAGAATTAAGTCTC